>NW_019213208.1:45407-303815 GCF_002532875.2 Varroa jacobsoni | reverse complement strand
ATATACGTTCATTCCTCACGTAGTAGTGTTGCTCAACGGCTGTTGCCGGCCGACGAAGCACATTGGCGGGCACGTATAGCTTGCCTCATCTTCACAAAAATATTCGGCCGATGTTTTTTCCTGCGGTCATACGATATGGATAGAGAATAATGGCGGTGGAGTCGTTGAAATAGTTGTGGTTGGGGATGATCTAATGAGTAGCGAAGGCTTAGCCTGCACCAACGAGTTCATCGTATACCGTTTTTTAATGCTACTTGTTAGACTGGGGAAGAAGGAGGGAAGCGGGAGTTGAGTGACTGTTACATGCTACAATAAAGGGTGCGTGCTTATAGCGCTTGCGCCACGATAAGATGCCACCCATAAAAGTTTCCTCCGCTGTTTTGCGTTAGCATTCGACGAGCACGAGAAGTCAAAAGCGGAACGTGCTGCTATTTTTGCTATTGTCATTGTTTGTGGTACTGCTAATACCGTAGTGCTGCGGTTGCCGTGATTGGGTTAAAGTCGTTGTTAATCATAATAAAATATATTATTATGAGCTTTATTAATGCCTCATTCTCCAACTCTCTCTCCTTTTCGCCATACCCTACCCTTTATTACGTTCTGTATGTTGTTGGGTGTACCGGGGTCGTGTGAATGGGTAATGGCGCAGGAGACACGCTTTACGGGATAAGGGGGGGGGGGGGGGCGACGCTGGCTGACTTAGCCTTGGGGTTGCTTTATGGCAAGATATGGTTGGTCAATTCATTCACCGACAATGGCATTTAAAGCGCAATTTAATTTAATATTGATTAACTGTCTTTGGTGCTTCCATATCCAGCAATTTTATTACAAACACGTATCTATGTCAATCATTGGCTCAAATCAATAACTAATCAAACGACTCGAAACACTTTGACAATACTTTATTGATAACAAAACTAAACACCAAAAATTACCGAGAGGCCCAAAATGACTGTGAATCATCCTGAATCTCTTCAATAATCTCTGTTAAGGACCTTATCTAATACCAATGGAACGTAAAAGTTATATTCTAATGCATGTATATATATATATATATATATAATCTAATAGCAAACGCGCATTTCAGTGCTCAAGTGTACTAGAAAGGCTTTACATATCTTTTCAAACGACCAACTGTTGTTTGAAAACAGTCTTCATAGAAACACCCATATTTCATGAGAACATAACTCAAGTAGCCTCAACGTTTAGAGTTTTACGTCTGTTATGGCCGTTAGGCATTTCATCAAACAGGTGGTAGCACAAAACAAAGTGTGCCTATTCTTGGACTTGAACCTGGACTACAACGTACCTCTAGGACTGCAGTTACCTACTGCTACTAATCTATCACGGAGACAACTAAAAGAGCCTAAATCCTTTTAACCTTCGTGAGCCATAGATCTCCCTCGAGGATACACCATAGGCTACACATAATAGGCGCTATGAAACAGGTTTCGAATAAGGCCGGCTTTGAAGTTGATTATAATAATCACAAAACTGTCATTCTAAACTAGGGCGGCGTTTGTTATTTTTCTCTGATTTATATAGTACGAAACATGAAATTGTCGACCAATATTAAATTTCACTTGAACCAACTTTGTTGAATAAACAAATAATTTTTTATGATATGCCTCGCCGTTTACATACTCAAATTTGGGCCGCGAATGGATCCCAACTTTGATCATCGACTTTCCACTTACTCCCTCGATCTTGACCTCATCGATGACTTTTTAGTACTTATAATAAAATATATTTCTAATATAATCGATGATACGCATATACGTACTAAGTAAGAAACCTCGTACAGATCAACAATGGGCAACAGGAAATGTTAACGGCAATCAACGAGAAACAATAACATAAAATAGCTCTATTGATTGGAGATTCGAGTGCTCCTATACCCATCAGTTACGGAACGAACATTTTGTCTTCCCACCTCGTGTTACCCCCAATAACCTACGTATATGCATCAGCATTGACTAAATCGAATCCCGTATCCGATTACTAGAGGAAGACAAATAAGCTCTGACACAAAGAAGAAGGCAGTGAAAAAATCGGAGGTTCAGAAGACTAGACCTCGACGCCTTTGGTTTAAAAAGGTTTTGGCCAGGACCAAGTCCCCAAATAGAGGAAGAGAAAATGGCGGAGTTAGCATATCTGACACAGCCGAAAGACGCTATTGTTTATTCAATTTGCTACTCCAAGGTTATTGAAGCAGTGGTCCGCACTTTGGTCTCTACAGCCACTGCCTGTATTTTCCATAAATAACAATTTGTGACCTAGTTGGACCCTGCATTGCCAGAACATAGAAGAACAATAGAGCATTCTAGCGTTCAGGATAACGAAACAATCCGTATCATAAAATGCGTGCCAATAACAAAAACAACGCAGTTTGAGGTCGGCGGTCCCAGTGAACCCACTTGATATTCTCTTTCATTAGTTCTTAGGAATACAGGAACTAAAACGATATAATAAAACAGTCAATATGTTGGGTGCATATGAAGTATAAAGGGCAAATTTATTTCCGGTCTTGCGTTATCTTTTCATTGAAAAGATAATGGCTGTAGTACAGATGAAGCAAATTTCAAAAGGCTTCTCTGTGTACCTATAGCGTTTTTCGCCCTGTTTGCAAAAATAGGTGTTCTTTTAAATTGCAATTTTTAACTTGTGGAGCAGTCTGAAGTTGAAATGTAATTACAGTTCTAACAACTTTCACAACTTTATCACACAAATGATGCCCTTTTTCTTAACCAATAGGTATTTGAAAGGCTGCACTGCATCTCGATAAAGTGTTCTAGTCCCGGCTATAACAGGAGCTTAAGATTAATCTTGTAAAACATAATCCAGGATCTCAGTTTTCTATAGCTTATACATTTAAAAATAAATTGGTGGTACGTCCTTACAATTTTGAAAAAATTATCTAGGTCACCCAGCCAACACGATTTAATTACGCACCTGTACACTGTCGTATCAGAATTATCTATATATATTTTTATTAAAAAGTGTCTTCAACAGGATTAATTCATTATCTGTTGTTGAAAAATTAGACATTTAGGTATTTATAATACCACGCTAAATCGGTTACGCTCCTACTTAACGAATCGCCTCTACCAGATGTGAATTAGTTTTACCTCCGGCGTTCTTCAGGGGATTTACGTTTCTCTAACGTAGTATACTATATTTGTATCAGACATAAATTGATACCTATCAAATGATGTAAGACTTATTAAAGACGCCGGTGATCTGAGAGTGCTGTTTTTTTTTTAATTGTCGCTGTGGACGGCGTCTTCCGGTGGTGTCATAAAAACGGGATGCTCCAAAGTAAACAAAGTAAATGTGAGTCTTTTAAACAAATTGTATCGTCAACTATAATAATATCGAAATTTTCGCTGCTGCTTCCACGAAATGTTCAGACTTTTTTTTTTCGTTGGCATTGCTCGCTTGAAGGAAACAACGAGGGTTTGCTATCTCCTCTTTCACGTTTGTAGCAGAAAAAATGTACGTGCATTTCAGAAAAATCAACAGGCAAAGCTCGTAAAAAATTGTTTTTTTATGTGGTACTAAATGATACGAGAAGTCGTCGTTTGATTCGGGCCAGGGAAATAGTAGTGCGAGCCGAACTTGTAAATAATATCTATGTTTGAAGATGCCTGTACAGATGAATGTGCAAAATCGGTGTTTTTGCTCAGCTCAAAGGAGGTGCTTTGGTACTGGTGATGATAAGGATCCCACTGTTTTTGTACATACCACTTCTCTGACATAGTAAGTTCTTTTCCAACGAATGTATACTATATACAAATGTAAATTTAATTATAAACAGACAATTAGATCTATAGAGTTATGACTCAATCCAGGCCTTCCAGCGGAAGTTAAACAAATGCTTAGGTTTAGCTGCTCCCTCAAACAGTCACGTGACCATTGGACGATCATCAGTATCACTTGCAAGTTACAAGTAAGTAAAGAAATAAGAAGAAGGTCATTTGGCAAATTCGACGCTTCATGAATGTTAGACAAATGTTCGTCTGTGTAAGATATTTTATTGAACTTAACACAACAACACTCCCACATCGACTGGGACCAGGTAAATTAAACGCAGGACTGCTGGTAACACGTTACTCGTTGTCCTGTTATTGATGCTCGTGTTAAAAAAGTCGGTAAATACAACTTTTTTTTTGACCTACATTCCACACATATGGCCATGCTATTTGTGGTCTACAGCTAAGTAGCGATCCTTCCAACGCATTCATCTCATTTTGACAAGGTGCATTTAAAGCACAATATTGTGTAGCTACATCAAATGGCAAAATCGTACCCTAATTAAAATGAAATCCATTTGAATTTCTTTCATCAGGCATACGCAGATACTACTATTAGGTTCTGTAACTGGGAAACTACTTAAGGTACAATATATCCTACTGCCCTATATAGATGAGTTCACAGCGTGCTGCAAAGAAGAGCTTTGTCATCATTTACCAAATATTTTCAGATTACGCTTGAGGGAAGTGCGATTTTTCGAAGAGAGACAGGAGCGTTAGAGACAGAAAACGTACTCGAGGCCCACGAGGTGAACGCCACGACGACGCAGTTTCGGGTAAGTTTTTCGTAGATGGACATTTAAGAGAAATTTAAGAGAAAAGATTTTGTATAAACAAAATCGGTCATTCAAGAGGAAAATTTTTCTTTGGAGTTGTGTTTAAGACTACGCAGCTACTTCAACGATTGTTTTGCCTATGCTAGAAGTATCGTTCCTGGTGGCTGTATTTATTCCATACAACGACTACTCATCAGGATTACAATTTCAAGCTAGGACTTGAACCGCTCACACGCTGGTTTTATTCTGCAGACGTGTTTTTGATAGCATGGGTAAGCAAGTTGATGTTCTCATCTCAGGACGTATAAGAGTATGACATCTCCCTCACTGTATACGACATATAGAATATAAACATTAGCCGAAAGTTTACCGACCTTGTTGTGAGTAAGGCCGAATTGTGAGTAAGGCAAAGTTCATTTTTGCGGTCGATATTTGTATCGATGATAAGAATTCTGCCATTATTTGCTATTTTAATCTGGAAAGAATTGAGAAGCAAATGATATCAATCAAATCGCCTCGTTCTATTGGCTTCAGAGGCCATCTATCTGACTTTTGTGATATATGATGTACATCTGAGGTCCTTTTGATTAACCCGTGACGTAGTACGCCCACTCAGTCCAAATGCGTTCGTTAGGGACTTGATCGAAATAGAAGGATCGTGAGAAATGTACTTTTGGGAACCATCGGTTAACTCTGGAGTAACTCGCGCTATTTTTCTTTGTTGCGGATGATTCGTTGTGCTGGGCTAAAGTCTGCCTCTGTTTACTCTGAAGAATAGTCAAGGCGACACGGTACACTGTCGATCTAAGGTAACCCAAGAATTACTATTCCACTTAGCTCATTAACATTTCGTCCAACGCAAAAGCACTGGGTATTATCTAAGCTTTGATCGAATTTCGGAGTTTTTCGCCATGACGAGTTTATTTTTTTTCCAGCATCGAGAATAGGTGATGAACACAGCTTTTAGACGACCCACCGGAGTTTAACCCAATTTAGATTCCGCCCTATAAAAAGTTACTATATATATATATATATGGTGTAGCAGAAGTCACTTCACAGTTGGACGCTAATGTGGCCAGAGCTACGCGAACGACTATGATAAAGAACGTTCCATCGCGAAAATATCGTAACATCTTTTTAATTATCACATGAACTAACAACGTGAGCCCGCGACCTTCTATAGCCGCCCGTTTATTCATCTCCGATACGCTTGCTACACATGTGTTTAAAGCACTCACTGTATGAAAGGGTTGATTGCATTGTGTTAATAAACAACCACAAATATGCCATTTCCTATTTTTGTTTTACTTCGAGCGTACTTACAAAATGGTAATGAGGAACCTGGGTGCATGACAGAGCTAGCTGACTCGTGTATTCTCTTTTTTAGGTGGCTGTAAAACCTCACACTAATTACACTGTTCGTGTCTGCACAATCAATCGCGCAGGGTGTGGAAACCTCAGCGGGATAAGCGTCAAGAGCGCGTGCATCTCTCCGCCTATTGGTAATTTTTTTAAAAAAGCATTCGCCCTCACAGAACGTTACGTAGTTGAATTTGGAAAACAATGTTTTCTACTCTATTATCTAGCGTCATTTTAGAGTTTGTTTTTGCTATTATAAGTAATTAAAGAACCCGGTAGTTTTATGCAGTTCCTTTCGTCCCTTTATTTTATTTACCATTTTTTTTGTAACATTTCATGATTATAGAGAGGGTGTTACATCTGGCAGAAAATGTCGATGTGCTAATGCTGGAAAAGAGTGATTTTCGTTTATAGATCTTTGGCTAATAGGTAAACATTGTTTTAGATGTTCTTTAAAGGTATAATTTTAGGGTGAAAGAGAGAAGCATATGATTTCATTTGACAATAAATAGAGTAACTTTTTAGTACAATCAGACGACGATAAGGATGACGATATTAAAAATATGAACAAAATACTGCTGACCCTGATGTTTGCGGCTCGCAGAGCATCGAGAAACGATACTGTCCCAGCAAAACATATTATGCACGAATAACAGTATAACGATATGGAGTTTCCCTTACATTATTACTACATTGCCTTATCTCCACACATTGTAGACGGCAACAACTTATCTTAACTTATAAGGTAAAATATCGCAATTGTTATTCAACATTTCACGTTAGCTCTAGAGAGGGTTTTTTTTTTTTTTGTTTTTTCCCAATAACAGAGATTCAGTAGTTGCACATATATGTATAATAATCATAAAAAAAACACCTCGCTGCTCGGCAATAACTTTTCGGCTCGTATTGCGATAGACCGCAGTTGTACATACTTCGCTTATAAGTAGATTAATAGTTGGGCCAGCCGGTCGCTTGTTGTTCTAATCCCAGTATAAATGTGAACGATCGCACGAAATATTGGCTATTTACCTCTCTCTTACCAATATTTTCCTAGTTATCTTTTTTTTTTTTCTAGATAAATCGAAGTCTTCAAACTGACATGGTCTCCTTTGACATTTCCGCATTTCAGTGCCGCCTGCGCTACCGAGGTTCAATTTGGAAAAAGGTGATCACGATAAGCAGCTTCGGCTCAAGATGATACGCGTCTCAGAACGAGTGGCCGAGATCTTGTACGTATCGCGAACCTGCAGCGTGCAGCAAGCACTCTTCATTGCCTATAGATAAATGATTATTTAATAATACTTATTTAGGTTATACGCAGATGCCGGTTGGAATGGAAGGTGAATATTAAGCACAAACTGGATATGTACACAAGTATACGTTTTTTGGTTCTGAATAGAAGTCGTTAAATCATATCATTTAGTTGGCTGAAAACGGTAACTATCAAATGATCAATGTGCTGCATTTACCGTTACACATGTAAAAACAGAACAATTGTTTTTGTCAAAACTTCATCGACGTTAATTTAAAAAAAAACAAGAGACATTGGAAAAAAACTAATCAACTATATTGCGTTGGCAATTTGTTATTCAATTTGGCAATTTGTAATTACTTGAGTATGTTTTCAATGTCACTGATCGACGATACGCCTTTACCGATATTCAAAACAAAGACGTTTGGCCCTTAGCTATGATAATGGTGCTTAGCACGACGGAATCTGTTCTATCGGGACCATGACTCTCAAATGTTCCGGAATAGTGATTATATGGACAACGACAATTTGTGAGTGGCAGTTCTTCGCCTAACCTTCCACCTCATTGGGCCAGAATGTAACGTGGAAGATCGAACTGGAGGATGCGGGCTAAAAAGGTTTTCGTGAACCTGGCGTTTTTGTGGATATGCGAAGGCAAGAGGCTGACGGTAGCGGCAACGGCTGCTTCTGTCGAACGACAAATATACACAGAACTGCTTGTACTTGCATCCGCCCTACCTTCGCAATCTTACTCATCTGGATTAGCCTTTGTTCCTGCCTGTTGCATATGTGTTCTTTTGTTGAGGGCTAAGAGAGATGGAGTGTAGTCGTTCGCGAACAGTGACAAACAAGACCTGCTGCTACGGTGTGCAGCAGTATGACACCAGCCGTCGTCTTGGACTCTGTCAATCAAGGAAAGAGGGCCTAGAGGGATGTTGCAGTCGCGACAGGCTAAGCCCGCATCCCATCCCTCTCGAAGCCCTACCGATCCGCAATAATGCCCAAAAGCCGAAAGATACCGAATCCATTAGTAACAGGCGTGGTCGGTCTCTTTGACCACATGTGTCCTTTGGCGACTCACAACTTACACAACGACCTTTGTTTGTGTTTACCTCAAATTTTTTTTCTTTATCCAGCGGCCTCTCCTTTGTACTGTCTCAATTTTCATGCTGCTTTTTTTTATTATAAGGCTTCTAGACTTTGTTCTGGTGCCATTGCAATAAAAGAACTTAGATTGTTATTATTGAATAAAAATGCATTTTTAATATGAAAATAACTGCTGTTTAAATTGAGATAGTTTGTTCTCAATGAAGGCACGTGACTATCTATTTACGTTGGATTAGAATTTCAATCAATTTTAGTTGCTATCAAGAGCAGACTGTAACGACGGGACGCCGAAATCTGCATTTCAGCAGTTATCTGTGTGACGGGCATCTTAATTTCGCTGCTGCCTTTTTTGGCTTCTGGCGTCTAATTGAGAACTTGTTTTAATGCGATATTTTAAAAATTGCTCTGAAAAAAACTTTCCCGTTGAGAACTCACAGTAATACAGAAGCACCTTGCGAATACACGAGCATACTTTTGCTTATTTCCTCAACAAAACTATTCAACAAAACTGATATGGATATTTTCAAAAGATACTCACACATCACGGAACGAGTTCGATCATCGGTGACATGAAAGGTAACGAGCGATAATTTTAACAGCAGAGTTACTACTTGCTGCTAAGTAAAAGTAATTGGGATTTTGTCAACTATTTATACAGTTCCGCTAATTTATTTATCTTCTAACGCTTATCTTTGGCGATTCTAAGGGATACTTAGACAAGGGCCTTGTCATGAGATATAAAATTGCCATCAAAACGTGCGCTTCCAAAGCCTTAGTTAAAGCGACTGAATCATGAGTGTTATATAAGTACATAATTTTATTTAACTATGTAGCTGAAGAGTTCGAGCCCGAATTATGCTTGATAATGAAAACCTCATACTGCATTGTTCTATGTGTTATCCCATCAACTTGTTCACAGATATGTGCTGTATTTAATAGCCCATGGTCTAGCATAGCAAAATATTAAAAACAATAGGAAGCGTGTGCGGAAAATCAGGCCGTCTATATCTGTAGTTTTTATGTGATTATCTTGTTACAGGTGTTATCGGGTTGTCCTAATTAAGCTTCCAATCGGAGACATTTTTCGGTTGCTTCCGCGAGACCCAACAGAATTAAATGTTACTTCATGGGAAATGGCCCATAAGCCCGAAACGCACATTGGAGCCTACGTTGCTGAGTCCATTCCCAGGTAAGAAGCGGTGCATTAGACCAAACGGCGAATTCTTTTTTTGCATACGGCTGTGCCCAATAACTTGTTTTCCTACCTCGAAAACCGAATATTTCTTATCTCACGACATATCGTCATAAATGGCAGAATAATAATAGGAAAATTTTTGCGCTTATCTAATCTCGTAATACCGAGTCGAAGCTTGCTCGATTTGGTACACAAGTGCAGCCGTTT
The DNA here is from genome assembly GCF_002532875.2 of Varroa jacobsoni. Lineage (NCBI taxonomy): Eukaryota > Metazoa > Arthropoda > Arachnida > Mesostigmata > Varroidae > Varroa > Varroa jacobsoni. The sequence continues at coordinate 294,107 of NW_019213208.1, read as the reverse complement.
CTAGCTTTTTTTTTTTTTTTTTTTTTCTGCAAACGAGCCAGTCAATGGCGATTGATCTTGATCAGCACGCTCATTAACTGCAATAAAAAACCGAATGCAGCAAATGCATGACTGTAATTATCTTATCGCTAGCGAGACGCAGATGTAGCTAGTGATACTTACAATGGAGAGATCTCTGTACAATTTCTTATTGATGATACCGTGTTTGTCCAGCGAGGAGCTTCCCGAAGAGGTGATTCTTGGTGACCTTCAAGGATTTCACTGTGATTCGTCGTTGCTAGTCAAGCTACCCCAGCGACTTCGAGGTATCTCAAATCGACACAACGTTAGCGCCCAGACCGGTGCCGTCACCGGGATGATCCCCACTTCCAGTCAGCATGGACTCAAAACTAAACCAAGCGGCAAAAGCTCAACCGACGACGAGGAACTTCGGCGGCTACAAACTATAGATGACATTGCTACCTACCGGAGAAGGAGGACAGTATACCTGCAAGGTAGACAGTTGCATCGGAGAGATACGTCAGGAATACAAATCGACAGTGCCAGTAGCACCGCGCAGCCATCCTCCTACCAGGTGCGGCCCTCGCTTTCGAACGCTGGATCTTAAGCATAATTACAACATATTTACGATAAGAATGATGCACAAAACTCTATCTCGTTGCAATGATTTTTGACTAACTTTGGCTGTAATGGTAAATGGATAAAAGAATCAGCGTATGAAAGCCCCACTATCAGCAGGAAAATCCACCATGTTCCTACATTGTCCCCCTTGGAAAACGGGATGGCTTTCTTTTCATCTTAAAGAACAATTCGTAAAAAGTGTATGACAAATCAAAAGCCTCATATGCAAGTCTTTATCACTGCTATATCGTTTATTTGTGACACGAAAAAAACTCGTTCGCGCTATGAAAATTAGTGATAAAGGAAATTAATACCACCTTTGTCGATTGATTAACACAGCATCGTGAAATTTATGACGGGCTGCTGTCATCGAAAACGAACTATACAGGATATGTGGAGATTCACGTGCGCGGCGAGAACGGGACCGTCCTGTCCCGCCAGAGTGGATACTTCCCTCCTGTCGAAACGGGTGCGGACCGCACCGCCGTCGCCCACGACTCCCCTGCGGCACTTTTTGCCGCTTTACTTTCAGGACTTCTGCTTGTTATTTTAATGCTGCTCGTACTCGTCTGTCTCATCAGGTGAACAACACTGTACATGTGCGACAATACTTGTTTCCTAATATTTAAGAGCCTAAACTCTGTAAAAACTGATGTGGTTCCGTGCCTCCTACCAGCTTACTACAATCCAGATCTAGCAAAACATTTACAGTTCAAGTTGCCCTTCGAAGCCCTAGAGTGTAATGCAGAAGACATTTATGCATGATGCTTCTCCGTAAATTTAGCTGAACCAGTGCTTCTCACACATAGTGGTTCGTATAGACGAGGAGAAAGCTCGACAGGAGAGCCGATTACTATCCGTCTAAATCATTATGACGTCTTGTGGGCGCCTGTCGAATGTTCAGCTTGTCTACGACATGGTCAATTTAAATTAGCCTTGTTTCACTCAAGCAAGGAATGGGTTTAGTTGCAACAATAAAGTTAGTTATCAATAATAATATCTCATTGCTTTGGGTCTGCGGACCATTTTCCTGCGCCATCTTTATCCCTTGTGGCCTGATGTTCTCTATTATTTGGTTGTTACAGAAAGAAGAGTTTGAAGCTGTATACTGATCCAGGTGAGGAACTTCTGGACGATTCCCGGCTGTATGCTGAGTTGCGCCTTTCGACGCTGCTCCGTCACGCCCTCCTCAAACCCATCCCTGTGAACATTATCAGTCGTAAGCAGAAACTACAACTCTAAGAATCGCCGCCACCGAGCCAGCACAGCACAGCTGAATCCTCTTGAGCAACGCAATCCTTTGTCTATTTGTCTAGCTCCCCATCCCCTCTGCCATCCCTCTCTCCCTTGTTTTTCTGCGTGTCCTTGTTCTGGAAGCCTTCATTCCTGCGAAAGAGGTTCATCTCTTGTTGCGAACCTGCGCTCCAGCTGTCTACACACGCACACGTGTCAACCTCACCTAAAATGCTGACAGTACTATACGGATGTATCGCGAAAGAAATCTTTGAAGCCGTATATGAGATTATCACTAAGTATACCCTGTCTTTTCTCTGATGATTTTACAGTTGGGCGTTGGCGTTGTGAATATCGCTGACGCACTGGTATCTCTTTATATGGGCGAGTTGGGCAATCCATAATAGAGCTTCTAATATTATTTTTTCTTGATGCTGTTGCAGCAAGTGTAAAAGAGCCTCCTCCAACGTCAATGCCCATCAAAGCGCATAACCTTCCAGCTGCCTTCATTAAACGACACGCCGACAACGACCACCTATTTCAGAACGAGTTTGACGTGAGTATGCACCTCACTATAGGGACATCTGTCTTGCTTCTTGACGGTTCACCTTTTTCACATCCGCTTCATCTTTTAGACGTGATGTAAGCTGAACTCGTTTCTTACGTCCATCGAGGAAAATGCCTATTACTTTTGTATCCTATAATATTATAAGGCCTATAATATTGTAATTATATGCTAGTAATAAGCTGCAACTGGCATTAATAAAGCTGCTACTCCTGGCACATAAGCATCAGCTCATTTCGGGTGATGTTCGTATAGCCGAACGGGTTTAGTCATTGAACAACTAGGGACCGTCTCAAGAGTGAAGACGCAGACAGAATAAAACAAGAATTAAAAGATGAGAAAAAGTAAGAGAGGAAGATAGGGGGCATTTGTGATGCGCTAGAAGCGGAAGCTTGGATTGGAGGCCCAAAGGAATATGCTATGGAATGAAAGAGAGCAAACGAATGTACGCCATACGATTGCTACAACGTAAACGAGAAGAGTCAGCGAACAACGCAGATGTCAAGAGAGTTAAAAATACAAATCCACTTGCCAGTAACAAAGTTGTGTTACACCCTCCCTCAAATGACGAACGTAATGTGTGGGCGGGGCAGAGATGGATGGAGAAGGTCAGAGGAACGGTCGCGAAGACGATAATCGTGACGATATCACGGCACAACTAACCTTGAAAACAGCACTTAAGAGTGGCAGCACCAACAGCGTTATCATACCAAGCAGGATAAGACGGGGACAGAAACGAATGCAAGCAGTCGCGAACGCTGTTACTGACCGAGCTGGCAGCAGCAACGGCAAAAAGGCAGGAGTGGCTAGATGAACAATTAAGAGCCTGAAGCTACGCTAAAGAAATTAATCAGCCTTTAAAGAAAGCTTCATTTAAAGCTTCTTTGCAATAGGCTTCTCCTCTGTCAGCGTTGAGCCTACTTTCCACACCAAGCCGACACATAGCGCTGGCGTCATGGGCTCCTACAGGTCCATTTCATAGTCATACTGACGAATATACAAACAGAAAAGAAAGGAGAAAAGGGGCAGACACGAGACCCACGGCGGCTAACGACGCAGCATTACTGCAGTATGAATGACACTTGTACAGATCGTATCTGTCGATGTGTGAATTTTTATGTGCAGAGGTAATCACGAATGCGCCGGCGACTCCGCTACTGCAGATCTTTGTCATGGCAACTCTGTAGAGGGTCTGCATGCATTTTGACAGATTGAAAATCATTGTTACTCGTAATATAGAAAGTAGGTAATAAAACCTCGCCTCGTGTGCGACGGGTATCATTTCGACGTTGTTTGAAAATCAAAAGTGAAAAGAAAGGAATGCTGTGTTGAAGAGAGCTCGAAGTACTTAGGCAAATGGCTACTACGACACGTTACCTATATAATGACTTCACGTTAAACGAAATGAAAGTACTCACTTCTACATATATACTAAGCGGTTGGATAGCTATCCGGATTTAATTATTAATCAACCGTCTATCAAAAAGGTTGACTATGATGAAGAATGCATCTTCCTCACTTAATAGTAGTTACTCTGATCAATATGAGGAGTACTTGTAATCACCGCACACTAAAGGGCTCTCTTAAGGCAGGCCTAGCACACGAATACGCTCGTACGATAATGGAGAAGCCTCCTCGCCAATTTGTGTTAATCTTAAGGTTCAAGTGACCCGATTAATTTTAACTGTTGATATAATTATTTGTCCGTCTTTGTTTTTCAGTTATTACCTGATAAGTTCAAGGATAGAACAACGTACGCCTCGGACGCACCGGAGAATGCCCATAAAAATCGTTATCCGGATATCAAAGCCTGTAAGTTCCTAGGAAATTGCAAGCTGCGTTTATCATAACTGTCAATTTTGCTCGTCTTATATATATATATTACAAAACAGAACACTTGCTTGTGGAATTGATTCTAGTAAATTGATTAGTGAAGAGGCTAGTTACTCCTCTGTGTGTATTCATCGCGCAAATAACATTCGTGTGGGGTTAGGCTGGCAACCGCCAACTGAATCGGTATACGAGTAGTATTAGAATGGATATCTTAATCTAAATACTGGCTTCTGGCTTATTCGTGTTAAATGTATTTGCTACAGGCATCGGACTATGTAAAATGTGTACCGCCCTCTTTTGCAGATGATCAAACTCGTGTGAAGTTAACGCCGCTCGACTCCCAGATGGGCTCGGACTACATTAATGCGAACGTGGTAGAAGGCTGGCGGAACACAAAGACGTACCTATGCTCCCAGGGGCCGACCGATAAGACTCTGCATGACTTCTGGCGGATGATTTGGGAACAGGGAGTTACTGTAGTTGTTATGCTTACGGGCATTGAAGAGCACGGAAAAAGCAAATGCGCTCAATATTGGGCCGACCTCGGCGCTAAGGAGATTGAAAAAGAGTTCATTGTAGGAGTGCTAGCTGTTAGACATTATGCAGATTACTGCGTGCGGAAGTTCCTCGTCAATCGAATTGCGGTAATTGCAACAAAACAACAAAAATCATAATGTTTCTCTTGCTGTGGCCTCGTTTTATAATCGGTTGAAGGAGGCTAAAGTACATATATTTAACTAGCTTTCAAATTCTGAAATGTATGTATGAAAGACTGGGAGTACTAGGTACATACGTTCTAGTTACGCTCTGCGTACAACTAGATTGTTTCGGCAAACAATAATCTAGAAGTGTCCTACCGCCGTAGAAGTAGTAACCGAAAATCTCAATAGATAAGATAAAGAAAAACTCAAATATGAATAGATCTTGCCGTGGATCAGAATCAAAGGTATCATTTTTTAGCACAATGTTGCTGTTCGCATACAGCCAGCCATTGTTGCAGTATATACAACGATTGACAATTGGGTTGTCTTACAGGGCGGTATAACGGAAGAGCGCGAAATCCTTCAGTTCCACTACACGATGTGGAAAGACTTCCTGACCCCAGAACAACCATCATGGATTCTTCGTTTCGTAAAACGAGTCAATGAGCACTATGTGCCAGATCGAGGACCTCTGTTAGTTCATTGTAGCGCGGGAGTCGGTCGCACAGGGACGTTTGTAGCGATTGACATGCTTCTCGATGATTTGGAGGGACCAGGGGATCAGGTAGACATCTTCAGTTGCGTGTCCTATCTTCGACATCAGCGCATGCACCTGGTGCAAACTACGGTACGTGTCAAATATTTACCCATTTTTCATGTATCATCTAATCTTAATCTTAAAGAAAACATACGATTGTAGGGCAGAGTAAAACTTGTTATTGTAGTACTAACATAGTAACGTAAAAAATGGATAGAAGCTATTTCTTTGAGGTGAAAAGCTACGCGGTGTAGCTAGCGAATTGGTTGTACTACAGATACTTGCAGTCCTATTAGCTCTTTTATAGCTAGTATTTGGTTCTAACAAACGCATTTTTGTCTTGATTGTTTAGAAACAATACGTTTTCATATACCGCGCGCTTATGGAGCACGCCCATTTTGGTGACAGCGAGATTGAGATTGGTCATCTCCGCGACCACTACCTTCAGCTGAAAGAAAAAACCAATCTGGAGGGGAAAGACGGACTGGCGCTTGAATTTGAGAAACTCAACGACGTCATAGAAGACCAAAAAAGCTGTCTGGTCGGGCAAATGGAAGCTAATCAGACAAAAAACAGATACAACTTCATTCTTCCGTGTAAGTGTAACATTAAAAGTAATCCAAATCGATCCCTTATAATTTTCTTAAGGGAGCTGGAGAAATCTGTCTGAGTGTAGCAATTTTCGTAGTCTTTAACCTTTTTATAAATCTGAGACGAAGTCTATCTTCTACTCTACATAAATGAATCGATTGAACGATATAGATGACAAACGCATTTTGCAATAGCGGAATTTGTATGATTTAGAATGAAAATAATGTATCTCCTCAACTAATTCAGAATGATATTTTGACTAAGCGTTTCTACCTTTAATATCTATTCCAGATGATATAAATAGAGTAATACTTCCATCGTCACCGTCGAGGGACAATTCTTCGTATATTAACGCGTCCTTCATCCAGGTACTATTCTAATCATTGACTGAGCATTCGCACGCGTCTCACGTAATTGAATTAATATAAAATGGGTCTCCTATTGAGATTGAGTGAAACAAAGTCAAGAATTAGAAGAGCAATAAGGTCTTATATGGTACATTTCAAAAAGAAGCGTTCAGCGTATCCATATATCAGTGACCGTGCGGAGGGTGGGAACAATGCTGCTGCTCATTGTCTGATAGATAATTCAATGATGTTACAGGGATACGATCGATCCCAGTCGTTCATTGTCACACAGGACCCCTTGGATACAACGGTGGTCGACTTTTGGCGAATGATCATCGAACAAAACATCTCAACAATTGTCATGTTAAGTGAGCTTGGATGTTCACCATCGCAAACTAAGTGTCATCCGTACTGGCCTGTCAATTCTGAGCTAATTTGCGACTACGTGAAAGTGAAGTTCGTTCGTGAGGAAGCCAATGATTTTTATATTCGGCGAGACTTTGACATAGTTAACGCAAAGGTAAACAAAAACATGGCCTTTTTCAACTTTGCTAAACTCTAACTAGTAGCAAAACTAAAAAATTACACATATGTTGCATTTTCCGTGTTGTAGAGGTTCGTTGGAAAGCACCCTTTGTTTGTTATCTCGACATTAATTATGTTTAGGGTGATTTCACATTTATCGCACTTCGTGCCTGTTTTAGCAAAACATCTATCTCTTTATATATATATATATATATAATACTTTTGGAAATATCTGTGTTCTTATGAACAACATATGCCAAGATCTAAACGCCCAAACGAGTGGCATTTATGTGTGAAATCAAGGAGATGCTATTTTGTGACGCGCTCGATTTCTTTACAGTCGCTGGAATCACATGGCATTACGCAATTGCAGCACAAAGGCTGGGTGGGACAGATCGAGCAGGATTCGTGCATCTCCATACTAGCAGTAATCGATGCGGCGCAGATGAGTCAAGCCAGCGCACGTATTGGCCTAACGATGACACCCGGGACACCCCATATCGGCGTAGGCGGTTACATTAGTGGAGCTGTCGATCCCGCTGGGCCAATTTGCGTTCACTGCAGCGGGGGTGGCGACCGCTCGTCCGTGTTCGTCACGCTGTTCGAGCTCATTCAACAACTGAGGGCCGAAGAGCGGGTGGACGTGTTTCAAGCCGCAAGATTTACTCGCTCACAAAGGCCCTGCACACTGCAAACGGCGGTAACAAGCTTTTGACCGAAATCAGCATATCATCGGATATTATACAAAAAAACTATTGTGCCACGTGCATGTTGTCACCGTTTATTGGGAACAATTCGGCGCCTTATAGATACGCGATGTTAGGTGTAAAAATTTTATTTTAATATACAATTGAAGGATTAACTTTGTTCAACTATCTGGATTAGAGCACATTAAACACACGTAGCAAACTTCTTCTGCATATATGTGTCCACATGTCCGCACATCATACTGAATCTTAATCGTGTCCCTTGCTTCAATTTAATCCATTACAGAACCAATACGAGTTCCTGTATCGCGGCTTGCTCACCTATATAGAGACCCACCAGTTGTGTGACATGGCTGACACTCAACTTTGAGGAAGGACTCCCTTAGGATGTTTCAATTCAACTGACCCCACTGTCATAGCAATGCCGACGTTGACAGCAGCGGCAGCTGTCGTTCCAGCGAGTGGCGCAGGCGATGGCGGGGGGCTTTGATCCCTTACGTCATTCGCCTTGCTCGTGCATCTGGTGCCTCCAAGCCGTCTTGCAACGCTATCATCCCATCAATCAACAAATCCATGCCGCTCTTTGTGCCCACTATTTCCGCAAGTCATAGCCCTGCTTATGGTCTTGTTGCTGCAGCACAACTTCCCTGAGATAAGCATAGTCATCAGTTTTAGCTGCATCACGTTGCTCATCACCGCAACTATAGGCACGATCTGGATCCTGCTGGCCAAATGGGCGCTACTTTGTCATCTTACGTTGTTGCAGCAACGCCATGCGCCTTTGCTTTTTCTGCCGTCTAAATCGTCTCTGCCAAACCAGCATCTGTAACACCACAGTTACCTGTCAATTGTTCCTTACGATGTCGACCTTCGAGCTGGACGAAGCCTTTGAGCAGGTCCAGTCTAGGGCCTTCAGTTCGACCCTCCCCTCGCCGTTTTCCCTGTCCACATTTTCGACGACCGTTTCGCCGTCATCGTCTAGCGCCACCTAACGACAGCAGCTATAGTGGACGCGCTCGCTCGCTCGCTGAGCAAGCTCTATTAGCTACGCTATGTATTCAACTGCTCAGCATAAGCAGAGAAAAAAGAATATGTACATGTGCATTTGCAATCGTGTTCATACTATATAAATAGAGCTGATATAGCCAGCGACACGTACGACAAACACAGATGGATGGACACTAAGTGAATAAACAGCAGCGGTATGTTATTACTATTAATTATTACAATGGCAATGTGTATCCGAGTAGAAGCATCACAATGATAGTAGTTAAGATTATTAGTATGAATTATTATTGTGCTATCATTACTGTTGTATCTTTGCGCAAAGAAAGCGCAAGAACAGTGTGTCGGTGAACCTCTGTGAGTGTGTGTCATAAAACCAATAGACAAACAGATGGTCGATGAAACGCTTTAGGGCGCTACGGAAGGAGGAGGACATAACCGACTAGGGCCGTATGACGGGGGAGCACTCACTGAACTCCCAGGGCAGAGACAAGCTCTAGTATTAATTTATATTTCTACATGTAACATACCGTCGGAACGTAAGTGATGAAAGGGAAATATTTAAGGTATACATGAATCCGTGACAGGCACGATCTGTTTTAATAATTAACTACGTTGAGATATCACGATAATAAAACTGCGTTGAAACAACTGAAAAAAAAAATAGGAAAAACGAGCTGGTTTGTTGCGTATATTGTTAAGTATAGCGATCGATCAGCAGGCGGTGCGTTCTCTTCTTCTTTCGTTGATTACATACTCGGACAACTAACAATTTCAAAAAGAAAGACGAATGTACGGATACATGTTATACATACATAGGAGACCACAAGTTAGTATTTATTTTCATCGATGTTATAACTAGTATTATTATTATTATCGTGATGGTTATATTGTTAGTCTTAGAAAAGATGGGGTAAATAAAACTGATTGCAATTGATGTAGAATTATGTAATGCTAGTTTTAACAATGTAAGTATTAATACTGTTCACTAGTGATCCGTTGTCGTCACCAGTTGTGATGAATTGCTTTTTGCGAATAGCCTTACGCTTGAGGACCTAATCATCACAAGCCTATGTGCTACAAAGTGTCTCCCAAGAGACACAGCAGCCCTCCCACTGTTAACGAGCGATAAAACGAGGCATATATGCCCTTCACGTTTACCCAAATATTTACGAAGAGACCATTGCGATGAATTGAGCGACATTCGCAGTTAACATCGACATTCTTCATTTCCCAGTAGCGGACAATGTCTAAACGAACAGGCTGCTATAAAGTGAAACAATTGTGCAAAATTAAACTTGACCCGGATATGCAATACCTATTTTCAGTAATAAGCACATAATACTATATACGAAATGGTTTCACGTGACTTCCTCGAAGCTTCTAAGGCACACGTCTTCTGTGCATTAGAATTTCTTTTAAACTCATTCAGCTCAAGTTAGTGTAGTCAGTGACCCAAGACGTCGACGTTCCTGATCGCGTCCGCGTCATCCTGTTTAGGTTATCGCCTAACTGGGTTAAGTTGTCATTGAGAAGCGAGCATTGCTTCAAAGATAGACATCTTCGCCTAAGCTGGTTACATGCAGCATGTGAATCAACGTTGACATTAAGGCTGCTGTCAGGTGTATACTCTTGATTATACGAGAAAGACGTGCCCCTCAAACAATGTTCGCTCCAGACACGTTCGAAACGCAAGCTCTCTACGCTCAAGGTCGATTCCAGGCTTCACTTCAAAGGCATCTTGCAATAAGAATAATCTCTGTAAGAAGCCAGCTGTAACAAGAAAATGCAACTGTCCCCGCTTGCCCTATAAATCTTCATCTCATTAACTCGGTAATCTACAGTTTTGCCTTCATGATTGGAGTACCTCCTATAGAGCGAAAATATTTTTGGCCTTTGGCGACGCTCGGTTTGAGATGCGATATACCATCTGGCTTCGAAGTCTCTTAACATTGTTACGACGGAAACTATGAGATGAGCGCATGCACTCGGTTTGCTATCGAAACTATCTAGCTTGGACATTTTGCCAGTTATTTCGTTACTCTCTTTTGAGAGACAAAAACAGCGTTAAGGACCGCGTAATAATCACATAATGTCTTTGAATCACTCTGTATGCGTAGAGCTTTTCCTATCAGTTGTCCGAATCAGGGCAGCAATAGGAAAATAAACGAATACCAATTCTAGTGAAAGCAAGCGCAAATGGGGGCAGTTAGCTTAATGTTTACAAAAAAAAAGTATGCCAAGCAGAGACGAAGCTCAACGGAACTGAAAAACCACCGACCACAAATAAAACTATAGGCTAGATCTGCAGAGAGCAAGCTTGCAGAACTGTTGGTTGCTTTGTTGATTATTTATCTGACTACAAATTCGATTATAATATTACATGCAATTAAAAATAAAGTATATATTCGAACAGATTCGGATATAAGGTAGAGAAAAAGAACGAGTTTGATCGAGCAGTTGCAGACCAAAAGTGTTAAGCGGGTGACGAGCGTTCGATTCTGAATCTGCCGAGAAAGGGCTCAAACAAAAACGGTGGGGTGTCAAAATAGAAAGGCCTTTAGCTGATTCGCCTTATGGAGATCCCCGCCAACGGTCCACCTGGTAGCCCCAAAAATCTGTGCCGTGTTTTTGTATCATAGAGACCTCGTAGCGAAAGGAAAGGAGTGCATGAGCAAACAGGAGAGAGTGATTTCTATGAACTGCTGTATACTGTAAAACGATGGTAGGAAATGCTGCAAAAATGTCGCTCAATAAAACTAAAATCACAAACAACCAACCATATTTGCTTATACATACTGGTAAATAAACCCAACCGCACTTACAGTTGTGTACAGTGTATAGAGAATTTCAAGAAAGAAAGAAGATTGGAAAGATTACAAGAGACAAATGGTATCATCATCGAAGACGTGACTGAATACATGTCGATAACGAAGTACTGCGACGAGAGGCGACAGACCCCTGACTAACAGATGGACGAACGGATAAAAGAAGAGCAACGAGAATACCAATGCAGCGATCAGCTCCACCATGCGACAGATATGTAGAAGTCATGGCGAATGGCGATATGTCGATGAAAGGCGACGATAATGTTTCGACGAAAAGCCACAAGATGATTTAATAAAATGTGGTGGATTCTTGGGCAAAAAAGTGGGATTATCAATAAAAATGCAAAGGGCTTCAAAGGGAAAACTACTAGATTAAGCGTGTTTTTCTTCCGCTACATATGGCTTACTTCAAAGATAATTAGACGTTCATTAAAACTTTGCTTAGAGCTGCTTCCACCGTCGACCGAAAGACGAAGGGTCATAACAGCACAGCATCGTTCTAGCTAGCTAGCTACCAGGACACATTATGTTTTCTTCTGTACAGTCGCACATATAATGCTGGTTTCTTCTTATAACGCATTATTACTACTATTGAGAAATTTCTATCCAGTTTACGACATAGTCGAGTTACAATGTATTTCGATTTGTAACACAGCTATAGCGGCCCTATGGATAATAACTTTCGAAATTTTAAATTTAGGTATATTTATGAATTTTGTGTACACAGTATTTGCAGAACTCTTCATATGTTTTAATGTCAATTTTTTTCGACCACTGGTCTAGCTACGATGACGATACACCAAGCGTATTCGAAGATTTTTTTTTTTGTTTCTAAGCTAGGTACACTAACGCCGACAACAATCAAATTCGGGGCATTAACATGGAACTGAAAAAAGGACGCGCAGCGAATACTAAGCTGTTGGGGATCTACATGATAGGGTTAGGGTAGCTTGAAGTGGGCGTTCTTAGAAAACCGTAGCTGGAGGGCATGAATAGATAGATGAACATTAAACGCGCAGATGTTGGGTACATCGTACAGCTCCTCACCGAATTTTCGTTTCAAACATCAAAAAGGTGGCTCGCTGCAAAGACTACCATCGTTTGAAATGGGAAATGAATGGCGCGCTTATACTCCGGCATTGTTTCCTTTTTGCTTGAAACTATGATTGAAAAGCCAATTCGTTGCAGAAGATGTCAAAGTAAGAGCGTACGAACCTCAAAGGGCATTTGAGCAGTAAAGGAAAAAATTTTGGTTTAAGCGAGTGAAACAGGTGCCCCACTGCTGCAAAATCAAATTTCGGGGTTGATAACCTTACTATGAAAAACCCTCCTCCATTGTCAATTGGTTATTACTGCATGCTTGGAAAGTTGATAGTTTCAAGCATAGATTAGCTAGGAGCGCGGACAACGCTAAACCGTACGTGAATACGCGTACGTAAGTGGCGCGGCTAAGTGTTATGGCGCGCACCAATGGTGCCCTAGGGTTTTACGCCGTTATCGCTAAATCAGAGTAAAGAGTCAAACGAACAAATAGCATCGCTAGCGCTTTAATATATTTCATTTGTTTAACCAATGTTATAAGAGTTCACGAAGAAGTTTGCATCAGATCGAAATATCGATCAAGTCTGGAGCTATGCGATGTTATAATCACTCCATTCATCTGCTGCAGCTCTTCCAACATGAAATATCATGTACCAGTCCGCATTGTGAATAATTATACAGGATGTCTCAGATAAAAATGTATACTCTCATGACTTCCTGATTCTCCTATCTTTTCAAAGCATAATTAATTAGAAATAATTAGTGGACCGAGATTCGTGTCTGAACAAAAAAAAATTTATTTTAAAAAGCTATTGAATATATTAAAGTATAGCAGGGATATAAAGATATCATCGCAGGAGGTTTTAGGCAGACCCACTTACATAAGCTGCAATATATCGGAAAGAAGATGACTTTAATGCGATTGAAACTGTTTAGGATATTCATAACCAACGCTCCGAGAGACAAAGAACATGAAGGAGTTTTACCAGCTATGACGAAGTACTAGAAAGTAATAGCGAACCACTCTAAAGATCTGTAAGTCGCGAACTTGGCATCACAAATTAGAAGTTAATTGCATTTTAAATGCAAAAGTTACACTCCAACAATGTTTATTGTTGCAACAAAAGTTATCAATAAAAATGATCTGGAACAACGAAACTGATTTTAGCGAATTGGAAAATTTCAACAGAATGCACCGTTTTTGAGGAAGATGATTTGGAGCGATGAATCGCAAATTTCAGTGAGGTACGGAATTGTGAGTAAATTATTTATTGAACCTTTGTTCTTTCACAGTACAGTGATTGGTGCTATTTACTACAAAAATCTGTTTTACCACACATTCAGGAAGTGCTTCTGGTGAAAACGGCGAATTTTATTTATAACAGGGCGAGGCAGCTGCACGCTTTTATAGTAAGACAAGAACATGTTCTAATCGAAATCTTCCAAACAGATGAGTTAGATGAAGAGCTATTATAGAATACCCTATCTGTTCCCTAGACCTGACGCGAGTAAACTTTCACTATAGGGATATTTTAAAGGTAAAGTCTGCGTTGAAAAATCAACAAAATTAGAAGATTTAAAATCCGCACTTGGGCAAGAATGCGCCAACTAAATATTTCTTGATGTTTGCGAATCAATAAGCTACCGTTGTCCGCAGTATATTTCGACCATAACGGCAACAATTGTGATAAGAAGGAAAGTTACACATTTCTTGTAAATTTTTTTGAAATTTAAATAAATATTTACATAAAAAGATATATGTTTATAGAAATTGAAATTATGATCATTCACAAAAATTATGCATTCTCGGGAATATCCTGCGTTCTTATTCCCATTTGTTCTCAAAATTCAGAGCCTGTTCTTCCTATATCTCCTTTCGGTCACTTCGGGTATGATTTCTACGTGGAACAAAAAATAAAGTAACTTTTTCTTCCACTCGAAACCTGCCTCTCAGCATTTAATCCAAACAGTGGCGTTTTCCTTATTTGGTCTGTTCGATCAATTTAAAAAAAGCACTCATTGATTAATTAGCATTCGAAATGAGAGTTATTTAAATGTATCCTTACACACTACGTTTCTTGATTTAAAGTTGCTATGTCCTACTTCTATGCTTACAATTCAATTAAGAATATCAACGACCAAGTTTTTTTGGTCCAAATTGACAATTAGTCTAAGATTTAAGTTCCTGACACGTTCGGCGCTGCCGTTAGGCATTCTGTCAAACGGTTAACTTTCGACACAAAATGAAGTGTGCCTACGCCTGGATTCGCTCCTGAATCACCAACTTGACGTTGGTCGTCAACTTCTTACCTACTACGCCACCACAGGAACACGATTGTGAGATTGCAGATGACGAAGCCTCGCAAGCGCTTTCGAACCGTGTTGTTCCTACTTCCGTGATGTATTGCGTTTCCCTTATTCATCGGAACACCGAACTGCTCTGGAAGAACAACAAACAGCTCAACAGCTGAAGCTAAGACCGAATTTTACACGGTCTGCAGCCCTCTTACAAAAAGTAAGTAAGTCATACTACAATAACGAGATTCATAATATAGTTTTATTTGTAACTTATTTAAATACACAGTCGTTACAAAGAACTTGAGATCCTAGATGCCCGCAGGTTCTGCTATTCGAATCTTGAAGCCTCTATTGTAAATGTAGCCACGACCCGTCTTGACTGCGGATTTGATTCAAAATGACATCTAGCCATAACTAGATGAAGATGAACAAGTCTAGTTGCACACTAATGGAATGAAAAGGACTTGTTAACGCTTAAGGAAGCAAAGTATTTGATCTGCATGCAAACAATAAACGGGGTCGTTCAGAATCATATTTTCAAAAAAAAAACATTCCTGCGTAGATTCAAACCAGTTCTGGTAACTGCAATGCGATTTGAACCTCCTGCACCAAAGGCCTTAAACGCTTATTAACGTTGTACGCTTAGTTTACCAACGTAAGAAAACGCCCTCGTATCAAACATTAACAAAGTTTGAAATAACACTGTCTGCAAATTTCGGATGCCAATATTCAAGGAATTTAAAGCCCATAAAACTATATGTAAATATAATATCTATAGACTTGGGGTCTTTTAGCTCAGTTTTCAAGGTTTAAGCGTAATCGTGTCGCACAGTTCCATGTTTAATCAGTCCATATTGTCGTCAACTATAGAACTGATTACGACCAAGGTGATCAATATCCAGCCTCTCTTTTATGTCAAATAAGCAACACGCGAAACTAACGATATTGTCATAACAGCCAACTGCGAAGATATCATAGTTCAGACGTATTAATCTGTTTGTAAGTCGTCACACGTTTCCTCATGATGCACACCGGATCCGTAGTACTACGAAATTCTAACGATTAAAGAGTAACAAAAAGCAAAGCTGAGTATAAGCTATACTTGATATCGCAGTTCAAGTTATTAAATATATTAATAAAAATAAACATCATAAGTGTTTAAACACCACAGACATGGTGGTATAGGTAGTCTCGCTTATTCACTTTGGGGCATCATTGACGATAGATCTACAGAAAGGGTTACGGTTCTATAAGTTCCAGAAAAGATGGCGCAAGTCGTTCCGGGTAAATACGTAGTAGGCATGCAAGGCGATTTTATTGGCTTATCTGAGGGTAATAGGAGGAACAACTGTAAAATATTAATCAATTAACTTGTTATATAAATAATGGCCATTTTTGTTTACTGCTTACCCTACTTAATTTTCGTCTGTTGGTGATCAAATCTTGTATACTGATCTAAAGCTCTTTCTTTTTTCTGCAAGGCCTTTTTTAAGTTGTTAATGCTTTGTTTAGGTTACAAGTTTTCTGCTTTGGATTCATATGGAAGTAAAATAAACATATCGGATAGTGGAAACAGAATTTTTAACCCCTCATTTTTCTTTGACCGAAGTCAAAAAGGTGACTAAATAGGATAGGTGTGGTGTATAAGACGAAAAGGCTATTGGTGAATGATGTATCACTCAAAAATGAATAATTTAATTCAAAAATGGTATTTTCGACCTAAAACAAATTTTCTATCCGACCTTTGAGATCTGACGGAAGTCGCTTTGAGCCACTTTAGCGAAAAATCATTGTTAGATCAGCACATACCATTTAACTATATATTTTCGTTACCTGCTTTACGAGGTTGACGAAGGTTGGTGTCACCTAATAAACTCATCTTTGGAGTCCAAACTTGAAGTAGAATGTTATGATCCGATAGCAACCATGATAGCAACCTAATAATGCAGTTCTAATGGCCGCAACGACATAGAATAACAGTATAATAATACATATGCAGAAACAAGCGGGTATTAAGAAAGTGAAGAGGCGATGGCGGAAGATGAAATAGAGTTATTGGAATCGGCTGCCCACAGTGCGTCTGCTAAAGCGGAGACCAAGGAACCCCTGAGTAAGAGGTAATCCGTTTGTCTTTTTTTGGTGGTGAATTACACAGATTGCATGCAGGTAAAATTAGAGTGGGTTTGAAAATGCTGTGCTTGAATCTACGCCAGATGCCCCTTGTCGTATCATGTAAAAATTTAGGTAGGTTGAAATTTAGAATTTTTATAGAACCACATCTTTTTGAATTAGTATGGAAATTATACGCCTGAAATCCTAACCTAACCTAAGCTAAATTTATTGTAGACCAATACAGTGTGAACATTGTTCACTCCGTCTCTCTAACCGGCAGACATATCTCAAACATCTCGGTAGACGTCATCCAGAAAAACAGTTTGATCAGCTTTGTAGTCCTGCGAAGAAGTGGTATGCCTGCGAAGAAGCTGCATGCGATGTAAAAGTCCGCAGGTACGTGAACTGTAACATTTTTTCTTATTAACATATGAATGTATGTAGTTGTGTTAAGTATATTATATTTTGACTTTCAATAGGTATAATGTATGGTTGAGAAAAGAGGTAGATTTCAAGGAATATCTTAATAGTCCTTATAATGCTCTTATTTCTTCTTTGCAGTCGTGAGGAATTACTACACCATTTGGGAAAAGACCATGAATGGGAAATTAAGGAGGTGACGGGAACATTTGACACGGAAGACGAATTTGAGATATTTTTTCAAAGAGTGCAGAAGGTCAGTGGTTTTTTTCACATTTATTTTACTTATTGAGTGTTTAGCCAGCGTTTTGTAGCTTTAGGAGCGGGCGAATAATTTGACTAAATTTTACGGAATACACAGATGTACAAAACCCGGTTTGTATCTCGTCACGGTAAGGTGAACGGTGTTAAGCGATTTTACTGTAACCGAGAGGGCGCTGTACGAGTCAAAATGAAGGATCGTAGCAGAAAGCATATCAAACGGGGCACATCAAAAATCGGTACCTTCTGCACAGCTCATGCTATCGTCAGCTATCATACCAACGGTAAGATAACTATCGTAGAGTCAGCCCCATTTCACACGTATATGCAATGTACATGTCTGATAAATACAAAGTAGGCGAGTTCCAAAAGTGCTGCCATGAATTCCCTGCAATAATCACAATTTTTAGTAGTATCCTTTAATATGCTCAACTAGATCGCTCCTCAGTGGAGGTGTTAAGGTGTAGTACTAATGTGCATTCGTTGTTTTACACAAAATTTCAGGCCAGGTGAGCATAATTGGATCGGTAACTCACTACAACCATGAATTAGAAGGTAAATACCTGCCCCTACTGGATTCCGAGAAGAACTTTATTCGATACCATGCCCAGCTGGGCATGAACTGTCGGGAAATACTCGAGATCCTTCACAAGACCGTAAGTAGGGTTTATTTTTAATTA
Source organism: Varroa jacobsoni (assembly GCF_002532875.2). Classification (NCBI taxonomy): domain Eukaryota; kingdom Metazoa; phylum Arthropoda; class Arachnida; order Mesostigmata; family Varroidae; genus Varroa; species Varroa jacobsoni. The sequence continues at coordinate 275,801 of NW_019213208.1, read as the reverse complement.
TTTTATTTTTTCATACTTCATGCATACTAATGCGTACTACCATAAGAATACAACATAATATAAGCAAAGGCTCTATGTTTTGCCATATTTTGATAGGTGGGAGAGCTCGATGAAGACGATCCCTTGCGCTATGTGGACTACAAGACAATTAGGAATACTCTAGAAAGAGGAAAAACACTCGAGCAAAATCGACGAAGTCAATCAGGCAATAGCGTAGATCCTGGAAACGTGCAAATGCTGAATAAGATTAATAACTATCCTCGACATCGGGAAGAGTCTGTACCTACAAAAGCTTCCGAGTATGTATTGTTCTTCTATTATTATTTTGTCGAATGTAAAAAAAATTGCCATTTTTGCTCTGACATATGTTTTTGGACTGACATATGTAATCAATTCAATTAAAATTAAATAACGTAAAAATGAGTTCACAGTTAAGTGTCGGTGCGCTTCGTTGCTCTTCACATTACATACCGTTGCATGGCTGTCACTTAATAGGTATTTTCTTTGTCAATATATTGTAACGCAGATAAATCAGTCCGTAAAACAATATGTCCAGCGTGTTCCTATGAAATAAATTCCCCTTAGTCACTGCCAACCTGCATCGATGGAACGGAATTTCAGGGAACGATCATCAACGTCATTTTCGGACATTGTTCTCGAACACACGGCAGCAACAAACGGCTCATTCGATATTGTCCAAACAGATACTCACCAGTGGGGTGTTAAACGACCTGAAGGCAAGGTCCGTTGCTTACTTTTTACAATATATATATATATATATATATATACGATCCCTTTCCGTAGCGTACCAACATTTTTAGATAAAATTATTTTTCTAAAATAAGTTACAACAGAAAATATTTTTCCAACCTTAAATAGTCCTATAAATGCAAATACATATCGCTTAGATATAATATCCTGCCAGCAAGCGTTCAAGAATAATTGTCTGTTTCCGCAGGTTCGCCACCGAGTGAGCCGGGTATCAGACGTATGTCCTTCTGAAATTCGTGTGGGTGGAGCGCAATGCGACTTGACGTGTAAGCTTTGTATGTGTTGCGCTCATTTGTTCAAGTGCAATTGTGGAGGGGCAACGAAGATCGGTAAAATGTGCAAGCACATACATGCAGTCGTTCAGTTTATTAAGGATTCTGAAAGGCAACAGGACGCAGAGTCACAGGTTGTAAGCCAGCAAGGTGTCGTTCATGAGGTATGAATCAAGTTCCTAGCGTCAAAGAGCGTATAATAATTTATTTTTCTTTTTTATATAGCTTCAAAATAATAAATAAACTAAAATAATATAATATTCTAATACTCAGATCCAATCCCACCGGAAAAGACCGTTGCGGAAAGAGAATCACAGTTGAGTTAACTTAATTGAACTATTGATATACGCAGTATAATTGAAAATCGATATGCAGTTTATCCGTGGCGTTGCGTAGTCAGTTTTCGTACATATTTGCTCCATATGCTTAACGTACACACAGAAATCATAGCTGTACACAGGACGAAACTTAGTTCAAGTGTTTGTTTTGCCGGAAACAGCCATTGAGGCGGTTCTCCATCATCAAGTGTCACTCCAGAAACTTTCGTAAGCTATAAAGGTTTATCCAAGTTAAATCGACCCATCCCAACGTACGCGGCTGTATGTCAAAACACCATATTTATTCACATTGGTTAAATGAGTAAACCGAAAACACCGAATGAATCGATGTAGCATGGTTTTGCAGCACTGATGAGAAAAAAAATAACTAAGATGTGGAGGCATTCCTTCTCTTCTTTCCTCTCGCGTTGAAACGGTGACCTCCTCACCGTGAATTGCCATGAAAAATAGATTCTTTATGATAATCACATAATTTGATACCTGGACTGGTGGAACATCATTCCAAAACAAACGTAGAGCTGCAAAAGCAGGTGTTACCCACTGCAGCTTTATGGATTCTAACTTGTTGATTACGGCTGAAGTTTACTGTCAGTATTTGGAGCAAATGATGAAAGAACTTGGCATTCAGTAATTAGGATTAGTGAGCGGAGGTAAATCACTCCTACCGCATGGCAACGCCATATCTCACAGCTGCAGTTGGAGACTCTCTGACATTTACCATACTAGCCAGACACTGCTTCCATAGATTACCATTCTGTTTTTTAAATTTCGAGAACTTCTTAAAACGATATATATTCAAATCTCAACATAATGTCGAAATTGTCTTTCTAGACCTTATAGACTCTTGTATCCCAAATTTTTACAGCAGTGGAATGAATAAGTCACCATCCATATAATAAGAGACCGTAAATAATGCTTCACACTTCCCTCGAAAATAAAAGTGCCTAACCTGTGAAAAATGTTCGAAAAGTACTATCTCACGTTTCATAGTGAATCACTACGTTCTTCTTCTGAGGAATAGCATTGGCCAGTGCAGGTTTAACTTGTTTAATCTCAACGTAGATGTATAGATACTCAGACTGATATCTATGTACCTGAAAGTCATGATTAATTAGTGCCTTCTTGTACTAAAAGAAATCTTATTTTTCTTATAACATAAAAGAAAAGCGTATTTTTTGAGCCTTTTATATAACATTGATATTTTTTTTAATTTTGCAGTAGTAGTAGTAATAATATAAGTATTGACAAAGATCGGTTGTGTATTACGGTATGACGTCATTAACAGGTTTTTCATCAGATTCGGACCCTGTATTTAGCAAGTGATGATCGGTATAAGCGTTTTGTGGATATGGTGTTATCATAACATCTGCTAAGAGTTTCATTCGTCGCTTAGTTAGATTATGAAACAGTTAAACATGTTAAAGTAGCAGAATATACATAAATGATTACAACAAATTCGCTGTCACACCCGTTTGTTTCAGGGGCGTCCTGATACCATTTCAGAACACATTACAGGGTGTTTTGATATTACTCAATAAAATCATTTAAATGTCAAAAGTAGTCATTGTTTACATTTTGACGTGTATTAATGCTATGGCATTATCCAGGAAGTGGGCTCTTTGTTGTCATAATGTATTTATATCTGGCTTGCATAACAAACCTGAAAAAAACCTTTCCCAGATTCAACACCACCCTTGAACTTCTCACGACTTTTGAACTCGAAGCATGTTCAGACTGTTCATACAGTTGTTCCAAACGCATTCTCTCCTCTCCATGAATGGGAAAGGGCGAATTTGAGCAAGGGAAGTCCTTTCGTATTTAGGCTCAGATGAGACTGCAATAGTTGTTCTGCTTATATTGGTAAACATGGAAAAACACATGTACAAACAGATGTTTTTCTAAATTTTCTTGTACATGTTACATCAGAAAAATGGTTTGACTTTGGGATTTTCCCGTAGTGGTGTCTTCTGTCAAGATGACATCGCCCGACTCTGCTTCAGATTCAGAAGAAGAAGCCAGACTTCGCGCAGCCGTTGTTATAGCCTATGCGCTGCCAAGTTTTGGGAAGCAAGAAAATGAAAAGGCACAAGTTGCTTCAACTATACATGCGGGTTCTACCATACCAAACCTTCTAAGCAATCAAAACCGCAAAGAGTGTCCAAAGCGAGATCTCCGCGAGAGTCGTTTTGAACTAGAACCTGAGTGCAAAAGGTTCCTTGCCCACAAACTTAATGAGGTACTGGAAAAGATTTGTAAATTTAAGAAGATGAAAAAGAATAGGACTGACGGCGCAGAAGCCGCCTCAGAGAGAACTGGAGGAAACGCTAGCAGTAAAGGTGTTCCTCGGGAAAGCGGCTCCATAGGCATTCGTTTGTTTACTGATTCGGACTATATTGAAGACCTGCCGAAGAAAAGCAAAAATTGGAAAGGAAGTGAGCCATCATCAAAACGAAGAAAAGCGTCCATTCTCAAAAAATCATCTCCTACAGAAGTGATGTTGAAAGCTTGCTCAGTGACCGCCGACTGGATCTTACACGAAAACCCACTTAACAAACTTAAAGCTATTGATGGCAACACTGAAAAATCCAGAAACGGAAATACCAATAATAAACGCAATGAGTGTGCTAGCGACGAAGGCTAAGCTACAACAAAGAAATAAGAAATTTCGTTATGCGCCCATCTTCTTTTAACGTATGTGAGTAATCGTCTCAGAGGGAGAAGGACATTATAGGATATAGAATTATGAGACGAATTACTAATGCAGCGAAATAGCTATTGGTTAGGGCAGAATTTATGCCTCTGAAAAACAGATGGAAGCACGTTATTAAAATTCGTAGTATCAATAGTATCTGGACAGAGCCATAATGAATGGTTCGTCGTCAACAGCTATTGACGCTTTGTATTTATAATCATTATTATTAGTAATATAAATCTGCAGTGATGTATTTAGCATTGATCAATAAACGTTATTTTTACAAACCACAGTATTTATTACTAGCATAAAATGTGTTGCACTGTACTAAGATACTATTATATTAATACATATGCCTTGTTACGGTTTATATTCTTAATTTATAATAAGTATTTACTAAACCTGCTTAGAGTTTACCTGAAAGACATCAATATATAATTATTTATATTCCCGTATTAACATGATATCAATATTATTAGAAAACGTTTACTTATGTATTGAAGTATAATCCTTTACAGACATCCTGCATATAATACTCTATAGCATAAATGCTTTGAAATATGAAAAAAGTTGGCAGATGTACATGGTTATACGTTATTTATCTAGTTAAAAGGTTTGCAACTATCTATACAGCGGTCATCCTTCAAACGATTTTTTAAGCTTTCAGTGTATAGGGCCGGTTTGATAAAAAAATGCTTGATTGGTTTGATAAAGAAAACCACACGAGCGACGAAGGTCGAGTTCGTATTCAAACTTATATAGACTCCGTCTTACTGTCCTGGTGCTTTGTGTTTACTTATCTGATTTCGTTAACCCACATAATCAGGCTCAATGCAATAACGTAACAATGTGTAACTTATCAACAAACGTCCTTTTTTGCATTATTCAGATGGTTGGCGAGGAATTTTCTGTAGTGCAGGAAGTGGAAGAAGAACACGGGTTACTAGATTCTTACATCGAAGAGAATGACACCGGAGTCGTCCTTAAACAAGAGGTGTCAACTGTAGAGGGAGCCACATACACTTTGCAGGTTAATTGACGCCACGCATCTCACCGCTAAAATTTATAGTACAATTATCACTTCTTCATCTAGTCACTAGCTTATAAAATAAAGTATATGTGAAGTATGTAAGTAATATTTACATTTGCACCGTTTAAAAAATCGTCAATTCACTGAAGAGCTGTGGGAAGCTGCATGTTGGCAGAATGACCGTGCGGGCAGACAACGGCAGAATCTGTGCGTAGGCCACATTGGTTATTATCATATGAGGAGGTGTTCAGTTTTCATGATAGCCTCCCTGTCTCTCTCAGAACTTCTAGTAGTACAGTGTGATTTATGCCTCGTCAAAAAGTGGAACAAAGATAAAATAGAAAACAGATAGCAATAACATTACTTACTGTTTTTCCCGACTGCATGGAATATTTTAAACCGCGCCGTACATTTGTTGCAGTTTTCAAGCCTGAGTCGACTGAATAGATCTTTTTTTTTCTTTGTAAGGTCAGTCCGTTGATGCTAAAAACGTGTGGAACTGATATATATCCGCTTTTTCTCCCATGCATTTTTATTGACATGATAATCATTTTTTACTTTTATTTGTCGTGTTGCAAAAAAGCTTACGATTGTGAACTAATTAATTTTAGGGTGCGAGCGCCCAACCTGGCCCTACCAGTGGGTGTCAAGTAGTAACAATCATTCAGGAAACTCATGGAGTGGAGGCACCTACAGGCGCCGACTCAACGGCTGGTCATATTGGAACAGCGGACAATGGAACTTTCTTGACTTACGAAGTATTGCCAGACGGATCGGTTGCAACAATGGCTACAGAGGGGGCTGTAGCAACAACTGGGGGCAGGACCGTTGTAGGTGAACAGCGTATCAATCCTGAATTCGAGCATTTCCTCGAGCAATTTACACACTTACTTAAGCAGCTCCATCAAGTCTCCAATCCGAAAAACATACTACAAACATGCACTATTCTTCAACAGCTAAAGGTGCGCATTATTCATATGTCATAAAGAGCTTTGATGATCAGAAGTGGACATAATGCAATATGTTGATTTTCAGCCTATCGTTTTCAAAAGCATCTTTGCACGTAATAACAATTAGATAAGGCATTCATGTTCACAGTTTGCCGTGAATTACCTAATTTTTATACATAAGATTTAAAAATTATTTGTACTTAAATGATCAGCATTAATTAAACATTGTCGTTCGGCTTTGGTTTTCAGAAGCTGTTCCTCGCTACCGAACCGCCAAAACTCGTTAAGAGCTAAAATTGTGAACACACGAAAAGTTTAAAAGCACTTTGGTATTTGGGCATGTGCATATAAACAGTAATAATCTTAAGATCGGGCTAGCTACTACGCAGTTTACCCTATAAATAGTAGTGTGTAAGTTATTTACTGACCACTTATGTTGGCGAACCTTGCAAAGATACAAAGACAGACCTCATTAAATCTTTTTGTATTTTACGCATGAGTGAGGACATACTTCAGTGCTTCCGTGATGTATTGTAAAGTTAGTTAAGTATCGTATATAATATGCAAATGAAAAGTATACTAGTTTTGTTATAATATAGAATTAACTACAGTAGAATAACAAAAATGGAACATCAGACACAGCAAGTTGCGCGATATGTTCTAGAGGCGCTTGTTTTAATAAAGGCCATAATTAATACAAAATATGCATTATACTTTCATAGGTAAATCAAATTAGCAGATTACGAGATCTGAAGCAGTTCGTGGTTTAAATTCGAGGATCATTCTCTATATAGCCACAGCAATAGATATGCGGGTGACGACGTAGTGTTTTTGGAAGCATCATCTGAAACTTTTAAAAGCTTTGAATTAAGCTTCTTTGAGTCAAATAAAATCCGTGAAAAACGAATTTTTAATTTTCTAAAAACATGTAGATTATGTTAACTATATACGTTATACCGAGTCATTTGTTTTATATAGACCTATAGGAATATGCACATGTTCATCCACAGGAATGGCTTAAAATCGTCTACTGGATAGAACTAATAGTCAAGATAATAATTACAGTAAGAACCTATAAGACCGCATCGGTTGTTGCGTACCGCGGTATTGGATCGAAATTGCGGTGGTTTTCAAGTCACGTAGGCTGGCTAGGTGCCGTCAGTAAGCGGAAGAAAATAATAGAAAATAATAATATCTTAAATAAATGCCGTCGAAATCGCATGTTAAGTAACCGTATTAGTACATTCAAAAACTTAAAAAAAAAGGTAATAATTCTACTAGTGCCAGAATAAACAAAATTCTAACAAAGTGATATTGAACCTTCGGCTAAGTTATCACTTTACGAGAATTTTATTTATTCAAGTCTATTTTTAAAACGACAACGAATAAGCATGTGATGAAATGTATTTTATGCATTTTATTTTTACCGTGAGAAATATGCGAGCCTTCGTATCTTCCAAGTTGTTCCACAAATAAAAATAGTTTTCTGGTGCTTCTACGTTTTTCGAGTTCTCGGAAGTGAGACCTGATCCGATAAGTTCAATTAGTTTTTGGTTAATGAAGCTTAATGCTCTTAATAACTCTGAAGTTAATTCCGGACGTCTCTCCCCCGTAGCGTTGCTGTGCTTCATCACGCATAGCGCGTACTTGACCCCTTCGTCGAATATTGGCCTTCCGAAATTTCATTCTGTGCCGGACCCTTGGATTTCGCATGTACTTAGCTCGGTGGGGTGTAAGACCCTTGTTCTTCGCAATTTGATAATTAATTGCACGACGACTATCGCCATCGCCTTCTGCATCCCCTGCAGCCCCCCCGTCCATGTCATTCGGTTTATCCTGAAAACAAGTGATGGAATTTGGTAATAAAAAGAAAGTTGACGGAGTCCTTTCTGTGCTTAGCCATTCGTAATCCAGGAATGCAACATACAGAGCTAATCATTTCTCCAGTTTCAATAATTATATTGTTATTTTCAAAAGATGGTCTCTAATTCGACAAGGTTACCAAAAATACTGTACACACTCGTTACGTCTATAAATGCCTTTCAGTATAATTAGTACTCAAAACAGAATGTTCTGGTGCTTCAACGAGTTTGATACCACTTAGAAACAAAAGCCAACATAGGAAGTAGGACAGAACTTAGCATAGTTGTCAAATGCATCCTGAGTCCCTCCGCGCAAAGAACAATTTCGGGCAAATGGTCCCCGAAGCTGTACTGACATGATAAGAACCGAGTATATTAGAACATTTCAGAATTGATCGGCCTTATCACTTTTTCGAACCCATGATAATTGTTCCTGGTTTGTTTGCTTTATGTTAATAAACATATACGAAGGATAAGTTCAAAAAAATAATCGAAAAACGTCAGAACACACGAACAGAGGATGCTACTAACTAATCCAATCCTAATTGTGCTTAAAAGAAATGTATCGAGCGCAAAGGAGGATGCAATTATTTTCTTTAAGTGTGACCGAATCGGGGATGCGTTTCAGGGATCCCAATAAGCAAAGCACATCTACAGAATGCGTTTTTATAATATTGGAGGTTGGTGCAACCCCTTAGCTTACCTTTGTCATGTTATTGACGCTGTTTTCTTCATCTTGATCATCGAGACCTTCACGACCAACTTTAAAAACCGGCTCATCATTTTCTGAATCAGTATCGCCGAAGATAGCGGCTTCGTCCAGCCGTTCATTTCTCGTATTACCGGCTTGTTCAACTGATTCAAATTCGTCACAGTCCTTTTTCATTTTTTTTACAGCCGGGAGCGCCGTGTCGTAGAGAGCCATTATTTCTTTCTCCGCCTCGCTTAACAGCAGCTTACTATTTCTTGATATAAGGTTCGTAAATGAAATCTCATTGTCATCCACAGCACCTGGATCGAGAGAAATAAACATGTTATTTTTTAATGTAGTAGCCTCTTGAGTCGTGTTAAGGAAGAAAAAAACAAATCACGCGCGTACGTATTGTTTACACCTTAAATTCGGGCAGAGACCCACGATGAAGGTCGCATGCAACTGTATGTTCTTTTATTTCCGACATATGATGCATTAACTTTACAGATTTGTTCATTCAGGATTCTTTTCCTTTTTGTTGTTTTCCCTTACGTTACCTTTTTAGTTTTTTTTTCACTGTTACCATTCGAAAGAGTTCCTTCTCTCCCTCTCTCTTTTGTGTAAAATAATTTAACAATTTCATTGCCAGTAGACCGAACTTTATGTCGAGTTCAGGCTCTAAAGGTAATAAAGGTGCATTCTCGGCGCCTATTGTATTTATCTTGTTGAACAGCTTGTCTTGTCAGAATAGTTGGATCGTGTGCAGTAATGACCCAGCAATATGTGGAACTACTAAAAGAAATTTCCTAGATCCAACGATGGGAATTTGGGTTTGAAGGATGTACCCCATTTCCATCGGCTGTCCGAGGTGTGACTTCTAAGTGACTTTCAACATTTCGCCCGCCTTTGGCCAATATGTAGCCAGAATCAATGTTGCCAGCATTCAGTAGGTTTGTAAGTGTCCTACACCCTAGGAAATACTTGAGAAGAACCAGATAATCAAAAGAGATTCGTCTAGAGTTTGGTTGCATTGATTGAATGATGACAAGGGCATTCAATATAAAAAACAGCATAAGGCAGTCATCCTTGCCCATCGCGTGGTGATCATCGTCCTTGACAACGCGTGGAAAAGATGGTGAAAGCCATTTTGTAACAGCTTGAGTGTGTGGTTCTTTTGCACTTATCGTATTTAGGGAGAAGTCGGTAGACACATAATTATTCGCTGGAACTCGACTAAAATGTTGCGTTTACAGTGAATAGTTTCAGTGAAAAATAGCCGTTATATAAATCCCAACCTAATAAATTACTTTTGTTATCGTCATCAAATATTTCTCATGTAATATAGAGGCAGATCTGGTCAGCAACTATGATTTCTTGTTAGCGAAATTTTTTAAATAAAAAGAAAATAAAAGTGTATAAGATGGGCCTCTGTGATCCAGTGTGACATGAAAGAAGCAGCGTTACCTCATTCACTGCCTGTTAACTGCTACAGCGAACCTGTTTCACGTTGGAGAGTATCTTCCGCTACAATGTTCAAATAGAACTTCCAACTAGCATCCTTTTTTTGATAAGACATTAATGGTACTGTGCACCATGGCGTTAAAGGTCTAGTAAATGACAACCTAGTAAAATCGATAAAAAGATAAGAGTACTTGAGTGACAATCCAATGTGAAATGACCATTAACTGCGTCATATCGGACAAATAAATAATTTCTACTTATAATCATAACTGGCGTTATTAGATATCTAAGAATTTCACGATGAGAAAGCAACATTAATTTTTTTTCACGGAGGTCGCCAACTCTTTGTAGCAGACGCTTGCAACAATTCAACCGTTCCAATGTTTGCGATATTTCATGGACATAATACACCCTTTTGAATCATTAAATAGCACGTTTCCCCGATACGAAAACCAGATTGTTTTTAGCAGGTGCGAGAAACCTAGCGCTTTTATGGAAAATGATTTTTGACTAAGTTCTCATTCGTCTCGTTTACATGACAGTGATCAAAGATGATAAAAATATATCAGAATTAGTTTAGCCTCTTAATATCTACGAGGTAGACATTGCTGTAGTACACATAATATGCTTGATAGTAGAATTAATTGTATATCTATGCTCCGAGGTTTATGTCCTGTACTGTTAAACATTGCTTCAGGCTACTACACAAAACTGCATAAAATCTTCCGTTGTATACAAAACCCTGCAGCCAGCGGATTTGCCATTCTCAGTTGCCTAAGGTTAGTACAGCATTATTATTCACATTTAGTGAGAGCGAGTGATTTTGGTCCGTGTTATACGCGACCTAAATCGCCACCGAAATCTTAATTCAAGCGTGCTCTTTTAAACAGGCGTTTAACCAGAGCCATCTTTGCCGTATATTAAAAACTTAAGCGACATTCGTGTATGTTTTGATTGCGAACACATCAAGAAGTATCAAACAAAAATGTTGGGAAGTATTAACAGTTATGTGACTAGTATGTTGAGTTGGTACTCACGTTTTTCATACAATAAATATAAGCACTTGTCGTTCCCATCGGCTATATAGGATTCTATGGTTAGATGCGTCATTGACAATAGTATGCTACCAGTGACTCGTTCTTACCTCAATATCATTTTGCAAGAACTAGTTCTATTTAAACGTTGCAGAACAAAAGACATGTTAAGTATCCGGAATAATACAAAAACAACCAGTATACCAAAGAAAAAATCAAAATCGGGATACAGTCAAATTTTTTGTAGTAGCTTACCATGGAGATCCTCATCCTGTTCCTCATTTTTGTCACTAAAGTGTTCTTGTTCTTCATCGGAGCTGAGCTCCTGTACCTTTTTGGAGCCAATCAAATTTTTTACTTTCAGCTCTTTCCCATCTTGGGCCTTTTCAAGAATATTTTGAATCTGAGGAAGCAACTGTGTTCTTGTTCGGTCTAGTTCTGAAATAAGTTTCTTAAACTGAACGAGCCTCTTCACGATTGGATGGTTTCTAATGTTTATCCGTTTAGCCTTGAGACTAAGGTAGAAACAGATATTTGTCGTATATATTATTAAAAGGTTGTGCCTAAGAAGCAAGTAGTTTTCCGCCGAAGTTCCTCGTGGAAGACATCCATTTTGACGTAATTTGAGCATGGGAGCTATCTCCGTGTCAAGTTCTTGTAACTTTGTCTTGCAGTCATCAAGAAGACCCTGCAGTTCAGGGGACTCTTCTAATACCATTTTAACCAGTTTTTTACTCGGTAGCTTACTTAGGTCAATCTCTATACGTTGTTGTTTTTCTCTAAAGGCTTTCATGTCGTCATTCTCATCCCATTTCGGCACCTGAAGATTTTCAAGACCAAAAGCGTCTTCGTCGACTTCATCAGCAAGTCGCTTTTGGATTGCCCGAGCTTCCTCCTCCTCCATACGGGCGACCTCTTTATCCTTTTCGGAGAGTGTGCCAACATCCTTATCGACAAAATCTGTGTTATAGAAGTTTAGTCGCCTTCGACCTAGAATTGAATGATGATGTGAGCCATATATTAGAATATGAGTCTATAAGATGAGAATATCATATTTCATAAGTATCGTAGCGATATATAATAAAGCTGACGATGAATATTGATATAATCAAATCAATAAACGCAGCAGAATGAAATATAGGCGACACTTACCCCAGGCCTTTGCATCAGGTAGATCATCTAGATCATCGGTTTCCTCAATGTCTGAGTCTAATTCCTTTTTTTTGACAAACCTCGTTACTAAATCGTTGGCGCGCTCCAACGAGAGTACTCCGGTCTCTTCATCCGACTCGGAATCGAATTCCTTCGAGCTCAGTGCATAAACTTGTTCCTGTTCAGAGTCAGACTCCTTTTGACGGCCTGTCAGCATGATTTTATCTTTCTTTGCGTAAAATTCGTCGATCTAGATTAAGAGATAATTAGACGCAGGGATTTTTAATACTCATATCGAGTCTAAGCAAAATCAAATAGCTGGACAAATGCTGCGCATTTTCGTTTGACCACCACATATATCATTATAATTAAATGGTATAATATATTATATATTCAAAATTGTCATTTTTGCATTACCAAGAATAAAACTCGGGAATAAGTCTTGGTACTAATCAATTCAGTACTCACTACAGAAGACAGTATTTCATAAAATAGAAATATTATGCTTGCAACAAGATACATTTAAGACAACTACAGTGGTTGGGGAATAACTCTTTAGCAACATACATCGCTGAAGATATTGGTCTTAAAACCTACTTCGTCATCGTCCTGCCTTGAAAAATATAGGTCCTTCTCGAAGAACTCTTCTTCGTCCGAATTAGTCAGCGACGCAAACTTTGATTGCTTCTTAACCCGACTGTCACCGGCAGCCTTTCGAACGCCGTGCTTCCGACCCATCTATTAAATTAATATTGTTGTTTGCCATTAAATTATTGAATTAATAAGCCGTAACTTTCAGGGCTGCCCAGTGAACTCAGGCGTGAGAATAACAGAAATCTTGATAATCAAAGATAATACATAACTGTTACAAATAAACGTGCTGTACGTACGATTGCGTTTTGTACCAACAAAAAATCAAAAGATTCATTTTTATATATTATATCATTATGTTATGTTATATTATACTATTAAAATATTAAACAATATTAAAATGATGTTCGAATATTATAGTTCAAAGCTCGCGAACGTTTTCGTATGCGAGAATCATGCTATTAAGTTACATTGAACATGCTTTCGAACAGATCAATATAGATATAATTAAAGGTTAGTAAGTCAAAATAAATCCAATTTGGTTTAGCTAACGTGTTCTGATGTTATTGCATAATATATGTATCTATGTATAATGCTGGAATGCATTCAGTCAGTAAATGTATATATGTATATATATCATTTCCCAACCAAACGAGATCTAGTTGCAGTATGAATTAGTATTACATATACGTCAATTAATTTAACAATTTATGAGGACCTTAGACATATGGTAGAAATGTTAGAAAACATAGAAGTGTTATGTATCTCCACCAGTAACTTCTTTCTATGGCTCTAGCCGTCACTTGGATAGACATACCGTATTTATGGTATCCTTAAAGTCTATCCCTTTGTGGCACACTTTCTCTACGTAAACATGTAAAACTGGCCATAAATTGCACTTCGCGAGCTCCCGTTCGATTTATTAATTTTCAAAGAAGCGCACGTGCTTTCACTCCGAACTGCACAGGTTCCGTCGAATACAAGCTTATTCAACGGAGTCCACAAGATATTGCACTACTCCAGGTCAACAAACGGTCTCTAATCTGAAGATATATATGAAATTTATTTCATCGTGCATCTACAAGTCAGCTAAATCTCAAGTAAGTCAAACTGTGTATCTCTGATATCGATGAGTTTTTGTTCATGTCTAGCACACAGTCTTAATTTTGACACTTTAGAAGCCTGTCACTGCAGTGTTCGGTATCTTATAGTCATCATTCTAAATGTAGCCATGACTCTGGTCGAATGTGATGCGGGTTTGAGTCAAAACCTCATCTAGCCACAGCTAGATGAAGACGAACTTGGCTACAGCTGGCGAAATTCGATCTTGGTCTTGTACAATCCATGAGCTGGCCGGGATTCTAGTTAGGCGAACTGCAATCTAAATTTACGCAATCAGGAGAGTTAATATCATATATGGCTAGTTCAAATAAATGAAAATCGAGTTGATAAAAATCATATATCTGCCTTCGCAATCTCTATAGGCTACAGTAATATTTTATTGTCGTACGGCAAGGCTTATTGGTAGGCAATCATCGCGCACCTGTCAAGTTATTAGGCCAGAGCACAAGCAATTTCCGTTTTTTCGCCTAAGTACCTAGCATTTCACATGCATTCTAGCAACAATGAAGTTTACTTTGTATTCACCGTCACTCTCCACGACGGTCCTTCGGATCTTAACAAATTTACTTTTTGCTATTTTTCAACAAATGACGCCTGTCATGTTGATATAGTCAGAGGCTAACAAAAACAGACTTGAAAGAATTTACAATATTTTATTCTCGAAAGGAGCGATATCAAAACATACAATTATAGCAGTAGCTTTATTTAAATGAAGTTAATCATGTTGTTATGATGAACGCACTTTTTAATAAATCTAGCTAAAGAGGTTTTCATGTTGCTCTTTTCCCAAATGCAAATGAAAGGTTCAATAATTGTTGGCGATGTAATAAACCCCGGTTACCACATAGCTAAATATGATCAAGTAAACAAAAAGGAAGTTACTTAGACAATAATGTAATAGTAAAAAAAGAAGCAAAGGAAGCAAAATCCAGCGGTTTATTCACATTTATACTGGAAGAATGTACATATTTTTCACGAAGTGTGTTTGACAGCTACATATAATGCTATGCCCACAATTTTTCCACATACATTTCAGCATTGGTGTCGTTGATAATATCCTTCAGAAAACGTTTGCTAAGTTTACTGTGCGATCGAGGGACGGATTGCGGTTAATGAATCCCTAGCGTACAAATTGCGGAGATAGCACCAGCTATGGAGGTCGACCAGGAAGGCGAAGCCTTAGCAACTCAACATCAGGGTTTATATTTAACTATATGACAATTAAATAATAAATATTTCATGCAAGCGCAGTATACAATAGCAGAAATGTTCCCTGCTTATTTAACTTGTTTCTAATCTCTACACCTGGAAAGCAAATCTGAAATTCGTTTGTCGCTTAAGTGCTTTGTATATTTGCGAAGGAAGATGCAGCGTATCAATGAAAATGACAAGTTCGCAGTTAATTTCTTTAGTGATATTAAACAAGGTCCGAGATAAAGCACCCTTGCGAATTTCGAAGAAATCAGGTATTCAGTTATGTATATTCTTCATTTAACTTTAGATGCTGGAAAAGCGAGTAGATATCAAAAAAGCGACGAAGCGATGGCTGAAGATGAAGCTGAACTGTTAGAGACTGCCGCCCACGAAGCATCTGTAAGAACAGGCACGAGGGGGTACCCGAGTAAAAGGTATAGGCATCATAATCCGCAACCCTGACTGAGCCAGCTAGCAACTGAATGAAAGCATTTACTAAGTGAGACTAGGTCGCTTCTGAAGAGTATATTGTAAATTTCGAGGGTTAAATTCGTTTCCTTATTTAAGCGATCTTTTGCATTGTTATACAACGTTCTATGGGCTTGTTGGACGCTGATAGCTCTTAGTTATTCTTTACATGTCTTTCAGACCCATTCAGTGTGAACATTGTCCTTTACGCTTGTCCAATCGGCAAACCTATCTCAAACATCTTGGCAGAAGGCACCCAGAAAAACAACTCGATCAGCTATGTGGGGCCGTAAAGAAGTGGTACGCTTGTGAAGAAGCTGGATGTGACGTTAAAGTCCGAAGGTATTATACCAAAATTTATACCAGGAACAGTGTCCAAGATAGCTCAAAATAAATATAAGACAAATACGGCTCAGGTGGAGGAGTCGGTGGTAATTTGAAAAAGCTTTACTTGTTCTCAGTCGGCGTCAAGGAGTCGTGTCTTGAAGTTTAAACAACTTTAAGCTGAAGAAAAAAATGTGGCTTGTAAATATTTCAAATTACAACATTTAGTAAAAATCTGAGAACGTAATAAGACTTGATAACGTTATTTATCTTTTACTACAGTCGAGAGGAACTGCTGCACCATCTGGGGAAGGACCATGAATGGGAGATCAAAGAAGTGACTGGGACATTCGATACAGAGGATGAATTCGAAATTTTCTTCCAACGAGTCCAAAAAGTGCGTCTTTTTATAAACGCAATCAGTTCTTTTCTATGTCTAAGGTAAATGGATGATAAGAGATAACAGGTCATATGTAGGCAAGATCTAGTAGTCCATACGCAGGCAGGGTTATTAGTCCTAGCTTCTTTTTTCAAGTACCTAGGTTTATTTAAGATGTACTTATTAAATGTCTTTAGTATTTTTAAAATGTAAGCTACACAATTGAGTTTAGAGTCGACAATTCCTGAACGTTTATAGATGTATAAAACTCGCTTCGTATCCCGACATGGCAAAGTGAATGGCGTCAAACGCTTTTATTGTAACCGAGAGGGGGCTGTGCGAGTTAAAATGGAGGATCGGACGCGAGCGCACATCAGACGGGGTACCTCCAAGATTGGAACCTTCTGTACAGCTCATGCCATTGTCAGCTACCATGCGAACGGTGAGTAGAAGCTTGCTGGATTCTGAGCGCTCTTTTAATATTTTCATACAGACCTCTATAAAATCTATACTTTCTCTCAAAGCTTATTGACTAAATAGAAAGTACTGATCAGCTTCATTTGGTGAGATATTGTTTAGTAATCCATTTCGAAAGACTTTTATTAGTTTATTAACTAGCAGCATTTAAAAGACATCATAAGCATTTCGCAATACTAATGCTTGATAGAAAATTTCTTTAGTGAGACCGAATATCATGTAGATGAGTGTTAGAATATCATGTCATAAGTGAAAAAAACATGGTTTTCATACTCCAAAGACTTGTTTTTGCTAATATTGTTTCTTATTGCGCAAATCATAGGTCAAGTAAGCATAATTGGATCCGTTACGCACTACAACCATGAGCTGGAGGGTAAATACTTACCTTTACTAGAATCAGAAAAGAATTTTATTCGTTATCACGCGCAACTGGGAATGAACTGCAGGGAGATTCTCGAGATTCTACATAAGACCGTGAGTGGCTTTTGCCTCGTAAAATGTTTTTAACCTTCAAGTACAGATATACATGTTGACAAGTAGGTAAAATCACATTGAAGTTGTTTTTGTACCATATCTTCTTATTTTAATGGTTTAGCTGTATGTATCGGTATAGTACTATATTCTCACATTTGGTTTGTTTTCGTTGGCGACTACTTATAGGTTGGAGAACTGGACGAGGATGATCCATTGCGCTATGTTGACTACAAAACAATCCGGAACACACTAGAAAGAGGAAAAACCCTTGAACAAAACAGACAATCCGAGGCGAGCAATGGTGCTGATTTGGGAAACATACAGATGCTTACTAAAATTAATAACTATCCTCGAGAAAAAAGCCATCTTGAATCAGCACCGACAAAAACCTTAACTAAGTAAATCTTCTTTCATTACCAACTTTGACGAAACATATGACTTAATGGTGTTTACAAGTTACTTTCGAGGCGGTATTTCGTTGTCTCTGATTCTAGTTCTATATGTGTGTATATGATGTATAAACGAAATTCAAGTACTATATTTCTGTGTATATGATAATTAAAAAGTTTAAAAAACTTGATCATGTCCTACTATATATGTCCTATTGATCGTATCCTATATAACGTTGTAGATAATAAGCCAGGTAAGCCTTACGCTTCTTTGTAAGTGAATTCTTAAAAGAATAATATTATTTTGCAGTGATCGAACCTCAACAGTTTTCTCAGATATTGTGCTAGAGCATACCGCAGCGATCAATAATGCATTTGATATTGTGCAGACGGATACACATCAGTGGGGAGTTAAACGGCCAGAAGGCAAGGTTCGTATCTTAACGAGCTGTTGCTTAACGTATTTTTGCAACAAACAACCAGGGTTGTAATATGTCGACGAGATGCTACGCTTAATCTCTCTTACAGGTTTGCCACCGAGTGACTCGTGTATCGGACGTGTGTCCTGCGGAAGTCCGATTAGAGGTCCCTTGCGACCTGATATGCAAGCTTTGCCAGTGCTGTTCACATTTGTTCAAGTGTAATTGCGGAGGTGCCACAAAAATCGGGAAAATGTGCAAGCACATCCATGCTGTAGTCCAGTTTATAAGGGACTATGAAGCACAAAAGGGAGAGGGTGAACAAGCGGAGGCATCAAAACGTGTGTTGCATCAGGTGCGAATAGGGTTTGATAAAACCGTCCACTCTATAGATACTGAAAAATAATCTTAGATAGAGTAACTACGGCCACGGAAACGCTAAGTACCGGAAATGATCTGTGTGATTTTTTAGAAAATATAAGATGGCTGAATCTCAAGATTTTTTTTTATTTACGATACTCTATTTAATCACAAATGTTACCTAGTTTGAATCGATGCCCTTATGGAGTATGATATAGAATAGTAAGACCTACTTTTAATGTTGCTGGCTTAAATGTAATTTTTGCTATTTCAGGTTGTCGGTGAGGAATATTTAGAGGCCCAAGAGGTGGAAGAAGAACATGGACTCTTGGATTCGTATATTGAAGAAGGCGTCGCTGATAACGACATGGGGGCTGCGTCCAAACGGGAAGATGCAGTCGTAGCGAACGCATCGTATACCTTGCAGGTCAATAGCATACATTCGTTCCTCGGCGAGGTTCATAAGTGCTGGTTGGACAAGTTTTCTTAGTTGGGTACGTCCATATTTCTCACAAAGTATAAAACCGTTTTTTTATTACAGGCTGAAGACGGGCAGTCTGGTTCCGTGGGCAATGGACAAATTTTGACGGTCATTAACGAAGCCCATGAAGTTGCGGATACAGCTATTGAGACAGCTGCACATGCATCGACGGGCGGAGGCGGGACGCTATTCCAAACATATGAAATGATACCAAATGGAACGGCCATTGCTGTAGCCAACGGGGCATCTGGTTGGCTGACTGGGAGTGCCGTGCTAGCTCCAACTGAGCAGCGACTTAATCCTGAGTATGAACAATTTCTGGAACAAATCACGAACGGTCACAATCAGCTGCACCAAGTTGCCAATCCTGAGAATATTCTACAAGCGAGCACTATCTTCCAGCAGTTAAAGGTAGGTAGCAATATGCTGAGCATCTGGACAATTTACTTAAACAGGATACTGCAGTTGAATAAGATTAATGTGCCTTTTGCGATGCTCCTAATCAATTCAGTGTGGGCACATAAGAAATGTACAACAATAATACACCATCATGCATGATGCGGAGACATATCACTAATTAGTGCATAATGTTATGGCTTGTACGGTAGGCAAAGAGGCTACTGCCTACCGCGTGTCTCGTAACAGCTTTTGTTCAAACGGTTTCACGTTCCAAGTATTCGCACAAGTCCCCCTTAAAGAAAGGCGCTTTAGTTTCTTGTTATCTAAGCGTATCTGTTTAGATAATTTAGATATTTCAGAAGATGATTTACTATCGTTCAAATAAGTCTCGGTTATATACACCACTTCGGCGTTCGCAGCAGCGAAAGTGAGGTAATGGATAGCATTATACTTTGCTAGTAAGCCAGCGTTAATCTATTCATTTTATTTGTTTACTTCACGATTGTACAGAACATTTAATCGTCGAACGTTCTATCCATGTTATTGTTGGGTATGTCGACATGACCAGGACCTTAGGATGCGGGATAGATTTTAAGCTTTTTGATCAGAACAAGGTATTATCAGGTGAAAACATTGAGGGTAGTTTTTCCACTCAATTTCCATCAGACTGCAACTTAGCGTTCGTTGTCGCAATTGGCTGCGTGTTCTGGTTCCTGTAGGCGTAAAGCTGCGCCTTCGTTGTTGAACTTGGTTACGGTGAGGACTGTGAGCTCGATTAACTACTTATATTGCGCGGCTAAACTGTCCACTGTCGATTGGAGCTCCAGTATCTAACGAAACGATAACTTTACAGGAGTAGCAAAGTTAGTTTCTTTAGCCATTTTCCTCACAGAACCTTCCAGTAGTAGAGAATGACACTGTTAGTAGTTCAAATAACCTTTGATCTCCTCACTTCTAGCTTTATAGCGTGTGTATTGCCTATGGTTTGCAAGACGCATCTATAGGATGCATTAAGTACATTGAACACACGAAGTCTTTTGAAGCACTTGATTATCGTTGTGGCATTTTAGAGCTAGCCGCGGTTTCTCCGTGTTTTTTTAACTGAGTTGAGAAATCTACAGTTCTTTTAAGTCTTCTATCGCTTTTTTCCTTTAGTTCTACTGATGATCTGTCACCTATGCATCACAAATGTAAATCCTACTGTTTCATAGCTAAGCGAGTTCATTTGTTACCACACAGCACAAAAAAGCGAGGTGGTACCAAATCGCTCCAATCGCAACGCACAATAAAAAGATTATATTTTTTAGAAGTAGCATTGTAAATCCCCAATAGGAACCCATTTTGTGTTTGCGAGAACTAGCTGATTATTTTTTTTACTAGCACAGTATTAGAACAGTAGGTATACTGTAATAAAAGTGCGAATGTCTGCACGAGCGCTATTGTATTCCATCTATTTGTTTGCTTCCAGACGCTTGTCATCAATGCTGATACGCCGAAAATCATAAAGGGCTGAGAGGGCGAGCATATCTCACACGTTGATTACACTTGTTTATAGAGTATCAGTAGTCAACATCAACGTAATTTTAGTAACTTGAGAAAATTATCGAAGCCGAGTGCAACGTAGTCAAATTTCATGAACGTGAAAAATAATGTGGATAATCTATACAGCGTAATTAATAAAGACTCGCATATTGATGTGTCGAGCGTTTTGTATGAGTAGTCCTTTAAACAATAATGGCACGGCTGATGCAAGTCTGGAAAACGATGGGCAGAGCATTTTATGTCATTACTATTTCCACCTACCTTTCAGCTCCTTTGCGATATACATATATATATAAATCTTTTCCCGTCAAGCTAAAGCTCTTTAGATCGTTTTCACATAGCAGTTTTTCAAATTCATTTTCAAAATTCAAATAAAAAAAACTCAATCAAATATAGTTTACGTTTTGTGCATAGTTTATTTTGTCTTGAAGCGAGCTTCAAATTTCTGTCGGCATTGAGTTCCATATGATTATAGATATATTGTAATGATCACTATTGAGTATGTAAGCAAACTAGTGTTATACTGATTTATTATTATTGCGTTGTTTATATTAGATTGTACATCATCATTGTACACGTTTATTTGTGCTGTAATAAAAAGTCTATTCAAATAACAATATGTATCTTTATCGTATAATATAACATCATAAAAATATCTGCTATTGATAATTTATACAGTGTTTGGGCATTATACACCGCACAGTCGGCGACAGATGTCAATCGGGTGGCTCCTGGCTTGTGGGAGTCGCAATAAACCGACATAAGGTCGCCCCTTTTCCGCTGAGTTGATATTGAACCTATCTAATTATCACAGCACCAACAACATAGTGCTAAGCACAAAGCACATAGGCAGCTGTTCTTCCAAAAGTTATCCTCTTGCGGCCGATGGTCATGCACAACTCTGAAAACGCATGACGACTCCATTTAATCAATGATGCTCAAAGAATCATGTAGAGTAATTAAATCTTGCTTCAGTTTAGCCCGTACGTTTTTGCGTACGTGTATGCTGTCGATCATTTTAGTGTTACTGATCTTATCAGAAGAGATATTGTATATTTTCTGGTATACTTTACTTCTACCTAGCCAATCCTTCTTGTGCACAGTTTCCAGCGGCTATTGGTGGCCTGAAGGTTTAAGTTCGTTTTAAAAGGTCGGGTATATTCAACGAGAGCAGTGTGTGATCATGCTGTTTCATGCCACTTTCATTCGGCGACATTGCATTTCCTCCATTT
Source organism: Varroa jacobsoni (assembly GCF_002532875.2). Lineage (NCBI taxonomy): Eukaryota > Metazoa > Arthropoda > Arachnida > Mesostigmata > Varroidae > Varroa > Varroa jacobsoni. Next base: position 253,697 of record NW_019213208.1, on the reverse strand, counting down.
ATGATCTATTTGCTTAGCTACCACCTAAATTGACACTTTCTGTATATCCAGGAAAGCCTCAAATATGGTTCTGCAGACTATAATTTCATGACTGAGCCTGGCACTCAATCCTGTTCTCGAATTCGACTCACATCCAAATAAGCGCAAAACAATTATCGCGCCTACACTACATAAAGAAATTAAATGTTAAAACTCTGAATAATGTGAATGCCCCACACTTCTTTCACAAAACCCGAACAAGCTATTATATAATGTCGCCCTATCCGTCAGTTTCTTCGTTGCTTGCAAATATCTTTTCCAAGCAGCTATAGCTTCTTCTAGAATCAAAATATCACATACACTGTTTGTGCGGGCACCGCCGATGGGACGTAACCAGGCTGATATCCGGGCTGTGGGGGGGGATAGTAACCCGGCTGGGCTGGTGGTGGATATCCCGGTTGAGTAAAACAGGGCTGAGTCGGCGGGTAGTAATTTTGTTGTGGGTAACTCATCTGAAAATGGTAATAATGATAAGGAATATAGCAACAACAGTAAATCGTGCAGTACCAATATCATTTGCATGCAGGCTCTGGTTTCTTTGAATATTACCCAGTTTCAGTTGAGGCAAACGCATAGACGTACGTATACTTATTAGATACATATTCTTAATACTCTAAACGTAGCAGTGGAGTCTAAATTTCACCTTAAAAAGCTTAACGCTCTTTAGGTGATTGTTAAACCTTAGTTTTTATGAATATAAATTATTTACACTCGTTGTAATTTTCATCTAGTATAGTTATAGCAAATTTTACAGAGTATAGTATCGCCATCTTTCGCAGAACCACAATATGAATTTTATAGGTTCGATAAAACTGGTAAATTAGGTATAAATCTTTTTATTAGGCCGCCTGATTGTACTCATGAACCGATTAATTTGCTTAATATATATAATACAAATAATCACGGTTGTTAGATGAGGGCAAATCAGATGAGTGCACGTCAAGGTGGAATTACGACTAAAAGTATGAAAGATTAGAACATATTAGCAGTCATATGATGTGACAGCTTATCCCATAGGTCCCATAAGGACAAAAAATAGGCTTTTCATACGATCACCAAATGACCCTTTTTTCGATTTAGTCGAGGTTATTCATGCTGCTGAACTCTAAATTGTGAATATAGCGGATCAATAGCCGAAAGCTTTATTAATTGCTACATACATAACTACCCGTACATTAATTGCTATATAATCTTCGAAATATCCTGTAGTGCACCATAGGCACTGTTAGGAGTTAAAATAGATTTTCTATAAAAAGTTATTTAACCTTTTTCGTTTTGAGAAGGCTTAACTTAAATTTCAGACTTTGGTAATAGCTCGGTAGAAAAGAGTGGTAGATAGAAGTGAAAACGACAGTTCCTCGAAAATTCGGCCCAGTTAAGGTAACATTTAAGCAATTACATGTGGACAGGGCTTGAATAGAACGAATAGACAACCAAATGACGCATGTTAAAAAGGCGTTTTTGCCTTTCTATTGCTGTATTGTGACATACATTGGCCCTGTTTCATACACGATCATCAAGTGTGGAACAGCTTTACAATGTAAATAAAGCGGTTTCTAACAAGTGACTATGCGATAACGTTTTACCTTTGAGCAAGCGCCGCTTCTACTCAGTTCCAGAAATTAGTAATGCGGGCTGCACAAAATGGTGGCTTTAATTCCATCACCAGTCTGGCGCGTAGGTGTGTGTGTCTCTGGAACATTTATGCACTCAGCTCAAAGCGGAGCAACGGGTTAGGACTTGGCATTGCCAAATCTACGCCAAAAAGAGTAGCGGGTTAAAAGTGAATCGTGTATCTAAATTTCAAATGTCTAGTTAACCCTTAATGCGAACTTTCACATTGCTCGTTCTATTATAACTAAATCAGTAAACGTAAGATTATTATTTAATGCTATGAACCTAACGATAGTTCATAATTTGAACACATTATTTTCGAGGTAGCATTTGCGCGGTTCCTAGGTCCATCGATGGTAGACATCCACGATGATGGTGATGATCAGACAGATTCTAATACATTTGCATTTTCCTTCTTGCTCTTGTCCACGTTTCTATTGCATACATACGTTTTTCTTGTATCATCATTTCCCTAGCCTTGCGTTGAATAGCTGATGCTACGACAGACGCGAGAAGACCTGATTCAACAAAGCTACACCTATTTACTTCTATTGTATTATTATTTTATCTGGTTCACACGATACAGTTCGTATATCTGGGACTCAGAGCGTTCATTGCAATTGCCGTAAACCGTATCTCTTATCGAGTACGTAAATAAATAATCGCATTGAGTTTCACATCCGAAACCTCTGTGAGGCTCGCGTTGTGCGTCAAACGGTCGAATTAACTGAGCGATTATAATAGAGGCCAGTTATCGAGTAAGAGATCGATCGGTATCGACTCAAGCAAGCCTGCTGAAGGACAGAACACATGTTCTGTCAACCAGCCAGTTATTCCACCTGCAGGCAACTGGTATTAAACAGTTGTTCTAAGCAATCCTACTGGGCTATAAGTTACGTAATCATATTGGCCAGTTATCCGAGGTGACATGCTGAAGGCAAGGCATCAGTACTGTACACCGCTATACTGCAGTATCTGTCCTTCTGACGAAGACATTCGCTTACTTCTGGCCCCGAAAATGTGCGTTACGAATAGACGATGATCATCTATTTCATCATGCCCTTGCTGTGCCATAGAACCCTTAAGTATAATGTTCTGCCACACGCACAGACAAGATATGCTAGAACGGTTCCTGTATATTAGCTCAGCGGTCAATAAGATTGCACCTTACCTTACCACCACTTACTCATATCACTTCAACATATATAGGATGTTATAGAGGTGTGATTAGTGCTAATAAATCACGCTTTCATTTGTCAATGGCACGTTGAGGTTAGCCAAAATATGCTTTGCTTACTGTGTACATCTGTTGAACGGTTGTGATGCTTGGCAAGTCGGTTTTCTTTGTTACACGGAAAGCAAACCTTAAACTCACGGTGGCTAGTTCGATCAAACTCGAGCCGCGAGGTTGAACTCACGGACCGCTTGGTAAAGGAGAGGGTCAAAAGTAGGGAAATGGTAAGCTAAGCGAGGACACCCGGCCATGATACAAGCACATAGACGAACCGACCTTCTCACAGGCCCTGTGTTTTCGAATAGGAGAATCCAGTGAAAGCGTGAAAAACCCAAATGCTACAAAAATATTATGTCTTGATGCCGCGCTGTCTGTCCAGTGTGGTGCGGACTATCGAACAGTACGTATATATTCAAATTAATACTGAATGCACTAGTGTCCCAGTCAAATACGATCCAGCGTACCGCAAACGCCGTACTTTCCGATTGTTAGTGTAAAAGGTAGACAATAATGTAGTAATTAAAAATGAACGCAACTACGATCCTCGAATAACGTTCTTAGCCCCTTTCTTGTAACCAATCCTAATATCGAACTTTTTAGATTAATTCCTCATAGCCAGATCATATAGCAGCGGCCGCCGCAGCTGTTGGCGTTGTTATGATGAGTCGGGATACGAAAGCCATCTGCAGCGAATAATAATCCGGCCACTGTAGTGGTCCTATAAATATTTGGTTTTGTGCCGGCTGCACAATCGCTGCTAATAGCGGAGGCAAATAGTGTTGGGAACTTAGCAGCCGTCACGGCCGCCGCAGCTGTTGGCGTTGTTATGATGAGTCGGGATACGAAAGCCATCCGCAGCGAATAATAATCCGGCCACTGTAGTGGTTCTATAAATATTTGGTTTTTGTGCCGGTTGTACAATCGCTGCCAATAGCAGAGGCAAATAATGTTGGGGGAACTTAGCAGCCGGCACGGCTATGTGCCATGCGTAGTTTCGCATTATAGTACGAATAACCCAATACATATATAGTGCCGTGTATACGCTCGCAAAACTATGCTTCTTACATTATCTGAGACTAACCTAAAACAACTTGGGTTTATGATTGGTCTAGATGACGGTTTACATGTTTGTAACTGTATCTTTTTTGACAATTGCACATGTTTACTCTATGAACTATAATGAACGTTTCCTATTGATAGACAGCTTGGTGCATTTGCAGTTCTGAATGAGACCGTGGCTAAAATAGTATTGCTTCTAATTTTTCCATTGTTTATTTCGGATATGCGATGGTGACTTCGTGAATCTTTGATAACAGTTTGCTTAGGATAGGTAAACGGCTTAAAACTTTGAGCTGGACTATGGAACTTTATAATTTACTTGACCACGCCGGTTTCAAAACAGTGGGTGTTATCGAGACGTGTCCGTTAGGAAAAACCTTTGGCTACAGATATCCGTCAAGCCTACATGCAGAATCTGCTTTCCGTTAAAGCGTGATTACAGGATTATATAAACGTAGAACAGACAAATTGACTTCGCAGCTCGTTCAACGTTAGAATGTCAGGTATAGATAACGTAGTTAATTCCAACACGTGTGAACCGTCTAAATAGCTATGTATAGGCGGGCTATTTATATGAGAACATATGTTAAGCTCAGCAAAGGTATCCTCAGAGGATACCTGATAAGGGTTCGTTGGAATGGGCGGATTGCATTGTTTCCGTATAAATTCATTTTCTACATGACATTACGCGTTTATTGAGTGTATACTTATATACATCTCTATTCGGTTCATTGATGTTGGGCGATTTTTTTGCAGTGGACGAACTTTTCGGGAGCACCGTTGCCCCAATTTTACGTGCAGTGCTTAATCTTAATTCGTAGTCGTTCCGCAGTACGGTTATTCTATGATACGATTGTCTCCCAACAATATTGATGGTCAGATCAGGCTAAGCAAAACAGGAAACTGGATGGCCACGTGTAACTGATATTTCGCTTGGGCACTATCGCCACTTCAAACGATTATCAGTGCCTAAACAAATGTCGATAATAATTAACATGGATGATAGGAGACACCAACTATCGTTACAGACTAAAATAATCACAGAGTCACACATAATACGCTCTTCTACATAAAATAGGATTTTATCTATCGCTGTATACACAGCTAAACCTGTATACTTTTTGCCCATACGCACCGAAACATAGCAAACGTACTTAAGCGATTATAGATTATTTGTTGTGTATAGTCTAGATAAGCTCACCGTTGTCGTGCACAGTCTCTGCCTGTGTGTGGCAATCCCGATAATATGCAAGATGTGCCCCGTTGTCGAACACGAACACCCTCCCCGTAGTCCTGTTGACGTTGCTTTTTTTTAAATTTCACAAGCTGGGACGTGTGTGGTAGCTGTACTTGGGTGTGAAAAACTGGCCTACGATGGCCGACGGGCGACGCGTAATACAGAATATGGGAGAAATTTCCGCAGTTGCAATTTCCTCTATACACTCTCCGATATGTGGTCTGTGACGTCTGGACACCTGGTCATCACTCACTTAAGAGGTCCATATTTGTCACTTCGCTGTAAGCTGGTGCGGTAAGAGCGGAACAAAGGCCAGCGCGTAAGAAACGAGTTTGCAACTATGGTGATTAGAGATCTCGTCGTCGCTGTACAAGAATTGAACTTGAAGAGCAGGCCGCCTGTGGGATAATGGGGCAGGGGAAGTAGGCGGCATGAGAGCCGGGACAGTGACGTTAATATGAGGCCGATATACTGCCGCCAAGAGAGGAAAGGAGGGTGCCCAGCTTAACAATAGATGGGAGTCACAATAGGAAAACCAAGTCCCTGGCTGGCGTCTAGCGACAGACCCGATGATAGCGACTAAGTCAGGGGTACGGCGTCACGCTTGTCTGGAGTAGTAAGAGAACCGTGCCAAATAATAACAGAGCTATGATAAGGCGGTGCGGCGACTGGTACTACGGCCACCAAATATGTGTTGCGCTCGAATAGATATCGCTACTTTCCGACGCGAAAGCAAACAGTAAGCGGGGAGGAGGACATGGAACGCTTCGATGGAATCAAAAGAGGCATGCGTCAACAAACGAAATGAGTCATTCGCCATTGCATACGGATAGATATAATGCGCAAGTGTAGAGTCAGCAATTACGTTCAGTTGCTGGGGAGGACCATTAATAGTGAGCAGACAATGTTGCAGCGGTTAAATACGGCGAACAACCAGTAATATTTCGTGCTAAGGGACAAGAGCAGACGAAATATATTGTTTTAAACAGTATTAATAGAAAAAGAAGCGTCGATAGTTGCTGTATAAGTTAGTAAATTCGATATAGCCATTATACACGTACGCAATGTTCGTGTCAGCTATCGACTACAGCAAGAAACTTACGTCCAGTTCAACATTACCAATTCAATTCGGTTCATAGTACAACGCATCGGTACTCTTACGGACAAAACCTAGGCAAGCCAGGCGCTGCTGCTGCTGCATTCACCAGCTAAGCTTTTGAAGTAGGTATTATAATCAAAACAGAAAAATGGAGTCCTCGAAAGGTTCATTTAGTTGAGATTTTGCGGGTAGTTTGTGGTACATTTCGTTCAGTTCTGCCTCAAAATAGGTTTTAATAAAGCAATGTTAACTGCCTACTCCAGCCATTATTTTCCTGCGTAAATCAATGAAAAATTTACAACGTGTCCTTTTGGGTTAGGCGCATGCCCCTGTCGCGTTCTTATCGTTTTGGAAACACGAACGATTTGAAGTAATCTATCTACTACGTATGATAACATCGACTATAAGACAAATGCTTTGATTCAAAAAGTAGCGGAGCACGTTCAGCTTCTTTGAGTTGTATCAAACGCTAATTTTTCGAATAGTGGCGCCATATCTGTTAGTATAAAACATAAAATTAATGAAATTGGCGGAGACTTTATTCAGCCCTTTTTAAACAGTGCCGCTGTGTATAATATGATAAACGTGTGCCTATTGCATAAATAAACTTAGGAAATACTTCGATTGATCCGTCTGAAAAGACAGGTACAATAACAACATCAAAACTTATAACGACACTGCGCTATCCCACGGTGCGATGCTGCCGCCGCCACACTTTTCTTTACTAAAAAATCTACACGATAATTAATAAGTAAGTACAGAACTACTTGACTAACTCGCACTTTTTCTGTTACCTGCACTGCAGAGTGTGACGCACAACTGCTTTTGTGTTAGTAGAACCGGGATTTCTTAATTTTTCATCTTTGCTGTTGCTGGTTAAGACCAGCAGCAGCAGCAGCAGCGGAAATGACTGTATCACGTGAGTTGCGCTCGCACGACTACAAACGCTTACGTTATGTAAACGAAGGTACCCTTTCTCCCTAAACTATCTAGATAGGCTTACTGCTGCCGCCGCCGCTGCCGTGCGTTATTACGTGGCTTATTCTCGCAGTGGCCCTATATCGTACGGCTGATAATGAGTGAAAGGGGAGAAGCTGTCCGCTGCATGCTAAACGCCGTGCAGCGCGTATAACCACAAACGGATATGTGCTTACATGACGCAAAGACGGTGTTTGTTAGCCAGTAGCTAACTAGAAAAGGCAGTCGATTTTATTTTGACCGAAGCTTTTGTTAACGATAGGTAAGTATTGCAATACGGGCGCTATGCTCTCTATGGATAAGTCGACAGTTAATTTCGTTCCTGGATACAATTTATGATTTGTAAAAGCTTGCGAATTAGGAGATGGCAAGATTGGGAGTTATTTTGCCTTAATAATGATCGTTTATCTGTTGTCTTGAATTTTAGTCCCATCTAGTTAGTGGAGATCTTATAGCAATGGCACATTTAGTTGTAAAAAAAAAAACAATTTCAAGAATAAAATCATTAGATAATGGGTTTCCTTTGCTTGGTTCAGCAATTTTTCATTTCGTTACTGCTGCTGTCGTCCTGTTAGATCTGACAACAAGAGCAACCAGTTTCTTACAGCTGACTTTCGGCAAGTGATCAGCAACGTTGAAGATTTTAAATTACAATTATGTCTTTGTTTTGCTAAATATCGTACATGTGTATTCCTTTGCTTTACTCAAAAATAGAAAATAGGCGTAAGGATATTTACAGCAAGTTTAAATAGTGACCGTTGAGGCCTTGCGGGGGAAACCAGTGCGGTCTGTCTGAACTGAGTCGAAAGTTGTGCCGGGCTGAAAAATTCGTATCGAGAATTCGGATCGGATAAAGGTGCGTATTTGCGTTTACCTCTTGTATATACATGATAGACAGAAGATGCAAGATGGCGGCGTTTATGGCACATTTGGTTAGACTGAACCCGTTTTGCATGCGTCAAGGATAAAATCATGAGGCAGGTGCATTCTTCTATATGCTAACTAGAACGAATTGGACATATTCATAATATTAGGGTAACTGTGTCGCTCAAACCCATAGCCGATAAAGCCAGGAGAAAGGCGGATAGAGAGATCACTTACTGTGAGTGGCATGCTTTGAAGGCATCTTCTAATTGCATCTGATATATACTATTGACTTTTGGTAGCAACGAAGCTCGATGTGACCTTCCTTTGTTCAGATATAGATTCCACCGAAATAGCAATTTTGCGCTATACTAGCAACAAATATATATAGCTTAATAAGGAAATCTTAAGACTAAAATTACACCGGACCATTATCATTAGCGCTACCTACTTGTATCTAACATCAACATCGAGTGACCAAGTCACTGGCAAATAGTTTTGTAATTTCGATGGGTTGTCAACATGAGTTGTCAATTAGAAACTCTGAGCCGCGCCAGTGGCTTCATTGGTTATTCGTGTTGTGGCCAGCAATTAGTCCTGCTAAGGATATATGATCATTGACTGCTCTCACGAGCTAAAACTTTGTAAATGGGAACGGTTGACAACAAAATGGCTCAAACTGGAACAGCTGGCCATATCAACAAGGTTTAGAACTGCATTAGTTTTACTTAATGCCGCTGGTCTCGCTAGACGGCGTGGCCAACTCCAGGTCGTGACGTGGGAAGCTTAAATGGATCTTTATAATGTAGACAAGAGGCCTTTTGGTGTTCGCCGTTACCGACGGGTTAATTCTATCACTCAAAAAGAGTCGGCTATTGACCGCTTTTTTAGGGCTGTAAGTAAATTGAGTCGACCTTTGGCTGACTTGTAAAGTTCATTCAATTCCGTTTTCGGGACCTCAGCACGTTTTTTTTAAAATTATTTTATCTATTCTTTTTTTTTCCTTTTTCTTCTTTATAAATATTTAGATATGATGTATCAATTCTGTTTCCGGAAAGTTACTAGGATTCAAGGATTTTAGGCTCTCACATAGCATTAGCTTGCTGCCTCAACATGACGCGGTGTGCGCGACGTTGTCGTGACATGCCTTTGATTTCTCCGGGACGTACGTGAATCGAGTTGGCTTGCAGCTAATAGAGTCAACTAACCTACTGACTCCATTCCTGGGTCGTTGTCGAGACCTAAAGATCGACCAAAATCAGGGGGATGTGCTTGGGGCGAGTCTACCTTCCACTGAATGAACGTCGCTGTTACCAAGTCGGCCAGCCCACTACGGCGTCACCAGTTTTCACAGTCAATATTTTTTTCAGGTTCTCAAATTTTTTTAGTAAGGCATATTAACGTACGATGCAAATAATAAAGATTGATTTTGTTTCCGAAACGTCTTCAACAGCTTAAGGTTTTTTTTCTTTTCCATATAGTAGATTGTTGTACAGATTAGTGAATGAGGATGCAAATGTGATACTTTGATATTTTTTATTAATGGACTGATGAGACGGCACTAAAGCTTACCAATTTGTTTAAAACATTTTTCGAATATATGTTTTTCTTAATATTTGCAGTTTTCCTCTGAATGTAGGTTAGGCATTTTGCATAAGGACTAGAATTACGCTTTGCTATTTTCGTTTATTTTTATTTTAAATATGTTAGAAAATTATGTCAGAATGCATTCTCACCTTCCATTCTCACATTGATTAAACAAACATACCGTGTTTTTTGTTATTTGTTCATATAATATCAATTAAGATTCATGTACTAATCTAAGTATGGAAGGAAGATACATTGCTTGTTCACTCAGTTGTCGACATCTACCCATTGACGTGAAGGAAAAGTGCAAAGAACACTTCCATAGGAAGAATCGAAGAGATTTTTTTCCATATTGAAACATTTGGAAAAAGGTGTTCAATACGAGTCAACATGTCCGTCACGCTAGCCGTTACAACTTCCCAATGAATCTTAGAAGCGTAGTCAAACAAATACTTAAGGGTGGTTCGAAACACATTTTTATCACGATTAGCACTCGCAAGAAAGTAGATCCCATATCCGGTTTTTCTTCTATTTACTTTTTATGCACTGTATTTTAAATCAGCCCGTTGGCATATCTTCCACCGAACATTTCGGCATTTCTCGTCAAATATGAATTGACGATAATCTATGTAAAGGTTTTTCTTAGCTTATTTTCTTCTTATAGAATGGCTAACACATATCAGATTAACTCTTTTACATTTCGCAGAGTAAAATATTCATTTTCGTTGCTATAAAGATGTGTGAATCCTTTTAGACTCAGGTCGTTGCAAAGAAAACCTCTCTACATAGAGTACCATCTTGAGTTTTTCTAGAAATCAATAGCAAGGTAGGCATCCTGTATAGTATTTCGATCGGCCTTGTCCGATGAACCGACCTATCCTACATGAATTTCAACAGAGCTTCATTAACGTTCGCTAGAAGACGACTACATTCGATTTTTCACCGCAAACTATCAAATTTCGTATGTGCGTATAATTTGACGCAGTCCGTTGAAATCTATCGATTGATGCGAGAAAAATCTCTTACATGGAACATCACTTATATTTCGACTCAGCTAGATGCTCCCCCCTTACATAGACCTCTGTACGTATATATTCAGCTGTTATTCTGAGCGGGAAAAAAATTTCAAGAAGCCTGCTGAACTGTAGTCAATCTAAGCTTCTATAATCTATTGACAGACGTGTATGAAACATGTCGAATTGAAACACTCGAAAAAAAATTTACAGGTCCGGAAAACGTGGAGAAAAAAGGATTAAGCTTAGAAAAAAACTATTTTCCATGTAAAAAAAAAAACTCGTATTTTATACATGTGTACTCCGAAAGTAGACGGAACGATCAATTGTAGGCTGGAATCGAATCAAAATTCGAATTTTACCGCTGCCGAATGAAGTACACGGTAAATCCGTTCAACAGCTCGATCATATTACGTAATTTACCACAGTTAACGAGTGTTCCTTTGAGTAGGACGCTGAACCAGAGGACGGGCTTGTTTATATCACCGATTGACAGCCATATTCTAACCCTTTTTGAAAACTTCGCTATCGTTGGTGCATTAGTGCACACTTGTCAACTACTGTGAGCGGCGAGGGCAATCTAGATGCCCGACGCTTATCCGTCCTGTTGACGCACGCTATTACTTTGAAACAGTATTACAAAAAACGATTACGGTGTGTTTGTTAGAGTTCGCAGTCGTCGTTCATTGTCTGCTTGACTATAATCGTCAATCTCAATTTTAGTAACTCATCTATGAGTATTGCGTTACATTGTTATATAGCGAAACTGCAGTTGCACTTCGACGTACTCGCCACGAAGTTCACTCCACGGGCTGTACGGTGAGTGTGAAACTTCTCGACTGAAACTCGTTCGTTTTTTATTGTAAACGTTTCAATCTGTCAGAAGTTTTTGATAGTACGAATCAGAAGAGGCGTATTGATTTGTTAACTGGATCAACGATTCTTTCCGCTAACTGATCGGCAAAAATCAACCGAAGGTCATTAATGAAGCCCCACTTCAGATTAGAGTTGAGTCATCAGGCCAATGCTACTTAGGAATGTTATTTTGGGACTTCTCTCTGTTCTTCCTATGAAATCATAATATTTCTAGTCAACGTCAAGTAGACTATCCTTCGTAGAAAAAGAGGAACAAAGCTATATTACTTAAATAGTAAATGTATACAATTACAAGTCATGCTATTGTTTATCTCATTTAGGCCGAGGCCATCGGTTAGATCTATCATGAACTGAACCTACCGGAATAACATACTTATCTCCGCTTGTGATTCGGCCGAGATAATCGATGACAAAACAGTCTGTTTTTCGTGTTACGTCATACACTTGACCCGTAAGATCTTCCTTTGAACTGGTGTCTCTCAGCGCACAATGATGCGTCTATGCTCGAATTCGGGCTAGCAGCGTCCCTAACGACCGCAGGCAAACACGCTAGCAATCCACCTGTGCTATCTTAGTGAATATCGTTTGGCGGATTTAGCTTTGCGATTCAGTGTTGCATGGCTTTCCGGTGACTTGTATCGTACGCTGACGATGAGATTACATTGGAAACCCTTTTAAATGTCTACAACGCTGGCGATATAAGGCTGTAAAAACACAAATCATGCGAATCAGACCTGAATGATTACATGTTCTAGAACATAGTAGATGCGGAATATGGCCATTATGTTGCACAGAATTCCACCTACTATAGATACAGATACGTTTGTTTGATTTAACCGAAGGCTTGTTGTGATAATGTGCTTAAAGCGACCACAGATGCAAGAGCGATAAAGTTCAACGTGTCGTTTAGAAGGTTAATTTAACTCATTATAAACTAATAGTCATCTTAATTATTTTTCCAACAACATTCAATGTACCTAGTAGTCACAACAGTTGCATACCAGAGCAAAATATGGAGCAATCATATTGAATGTGGGAATTACGAGGAGGCGAAGCCAGGAAGACTTGGCTTCATACTAAGCACATTAAGCAAATACATACACATGAGGCGTGGTGTTTGCGAGCGGGGACTACACATTAAACTGTTGAAAATAAACTGAGGGTCTGCGTGTCGTTTCTAAGTGATGCTGCCCGAATCGAAAAGCAGTTAGCCGGGTCATTCCAAATGCCGAGACTTCCTTAAAATTGGAAAAAATACCCTACCTTGCAAGCATGATGCATTGTTTCAATAAAGCCCTATAGTAGACATTATATAAATACGAAAAAGCGGCATATTCAAAAAGCCGTATCGCTTAGTAGTTCATTACAGTGCAGAGTGAAGATCTTCCGTTTGGTATCATTTTGAAGCGATGAATCGTTACAGATTAGCAGCGTGTCCAGAAATCCTTGTGCTATTTGAGAATAGCTCAAGCCTTATCACATAACGTGCAGTATTGTGACAGATACGACTGGGCCGGGATTAGCTAAATAGATCATATTATACCTTTGTTGATTGCATCAAACTTTTTCGTATCTTCCACAAGGGGTCATTACGTACATTTCCTTATCTCGATATCCATTCCCGCAAATTAAATATTGTGATAGCCATAGTATCCGACCTGAGAATGGCAAATCAAGTTATCTACTACACCCTATGTTCAACCTACCATGTCATGAATCAGCAATGTGCGTTACTGACTAGGTGCTAATCTAAATACGTAATTGCACAGACAGCAACGAATGTTCGATTTAGGCTGTGACTCATTGGTATACTGCGCAGATTTCGATCAAATGTTGAAGAGCCGTAGCCTTAAGAACAGTGGGGCGGGAAACCTGGAGGGAGAGTTCAGCGGAGCCAACACATTTCAACCCAACCATCCAAATAACACAAAAGCTGCCGTAAAGGCACGGAGTACAAATCGCAGTAACGACAACGGTGACGGTGGCGATAACCTTGGACAAGGAAATCGTGTTGCCAACGACGGGGCGCGCAGACGGCGGAATGGAGCCAACTATAACGATAGGAGAGGCACCGGCACTAGAAGGCCATATAGCAATGGTATGCAGAAATCACAGAAATACAGTTATTACTATTATTATTATTATTATTAATTTTTGATTACTGATGACACGTTTCTGAAATAGGAATATGGCTTATACGGTTTAATATAGCATTAGGCTGCTCTTTGTGTAGATGACCGCGGCTTGTAACGTAATATTTCTTTGACACACTAAAATGTGGTATTTCGGAAATATTCTGCGAAGGTCTGATTCAGTTCTTCTTTGTTTTCCCGGACCGCTAAGGCAGATCATCAGGATACTTGTTCGTTTTTTTTGCTTGATATACCCGATTGATCTGTAGCTAACAGGTAGGAGAAAACAATAACTCCCTCAGCCATCGCAGCGATTCGGGGAAAACAAAATCATGACATTAGGGAACGTTTACAATATTTAAATGGTTAAAAAGAGGAATGCAGTTTTAGGGCTAAAGCACAGATGTTTAATTGTACGAATGGCATCGATCCAGTCCGTTGTCTTTCAAAAATGAATTTCAACTCACACTCAATAGTCAGTCTTATTAAAAACAATACTTAAGTCACAGTATTTATCTGAAGGGTACATTTAGCTATGACATAGTGGATTGTTGAAATACTATTAAAGTTACGGTTAAAGCACATAGTTATCTATCTGAAAATATGACTAAACAGAATATGCCCTATTCTGATCGATGATTTTTTGGTCCTTCGGCTTTTAGTAACACCATAATTCCATCGCTACAGAAGTTCTCACTCTCTTTGTTGAAACTAAATTAACGCTACTGAACGAGCTCTGCAAAGACCGAAATATATGATAACCTTATAGTGCAGAAACTGCTCTATACGTCCAAGCGCTTTTTAGTTTTTGCCGGCTAGCTAAAATACATATATATATATATATATGTGGTCTGGCGTTGTCATGGTGGAAGACAATGTCTCGTCTGTTACTAGTTCAGGTCGATTTTTGTCCTGAGTAGGTAATCCTAGTAGCTAGAATTTCTATGAATCGTTTTCCCAAGGGGCAGCAACTCAGTGCACAATCCCTTCGCAATGTCACTAAACTTATAAAATAACATTCTTTACCATCGTCTAGGCTTCGCCACAGATTGTAGAACGCATTATTTTTTTTATTTGCCCAGTTTCCAATCGTGATCAATCACATCAGAAAGAGTTCGCGTGTTTGTAGAATTTACAAGATGAAAACACGATCGAGTCATCGTAAACATGCGTTTTTTTTTGTAGCTAGTTTCCTTAAGCCGATTTAAAACTGCTTCGTGACAGATATTTAGCTTCTTGGCGATATTATGGCTGCTCACGTGTTGGTCTTGCTCAACTTCCACATCATTTCATCAACTTCTCTTCCTTCGTAATTGATGACCAATACGAGTCTTCTTCCACATCGAAATTTCCTGAACGAAAATATTATAACTATCTTTGGGCTGTTTCCCCGCATTTTGATTATAAATAGCATATATTCTTTAATGGATTTGGGCAGAATTTGTGCCTTTATTGTAATAAAATTGTAAATACAGTGGATTTTTGCAAAAATTTCACTTATTTTTAAGGCTTCTTATCTTGAACCTAAAAGTGAAAATAAAGGCATTCACTCCCAAACTTTGAACTTTTAAATAACGCCAATGCCGACTCGACTAGATTCATTTTGACCTAAGATGTGTGACCAGTGTCAAATATGCGACTTGCGAATCATGTATTCCATATATATTCTTATGCACGTATACTCAGGCGAACTTCATCGTCGGCTGGCAGGAACGTCCATTTCACAGCTTTTCGTACTATTTTTATACTATCATATTTGATTACGCTTACCCGCGAAATGTTTTCATCTTGTAGCCAGTATCTTCAGCCCCACAACAGGCTGACTGCTGACAGGCTGGTCGGACCACAATGTCCTTGTACGCGTGTCGGGTGCTTCATTGCTTCCTCACAGCTTTGCACTACTTTCAACATCCAATACCCGCATTAAGGCCATCCTGCAGCACAAATCCGCGTGAATAGGCCACACATCCAGACCTGTCGTGATCTAGGGATGCAGCCTATTGTCATTGCAGAAGTCATTGTGAGCACCGCCGTGTGCTCTGCCCAATAAGGTTGATTCCCATTTCTTCTTGGGGTAGATTCGCAGATGTGTTACAGATAGATCAGAAGAAAATATGTACTATTGGCTTTTCTGGCTTTTACCCGCAAACCAGCATCGCAGTCACATACACAGTCACATGTTCACACGTTCCATTCGCATGTTTACTCATATGCCCTTCTCTGAAAAATAGCACATTAGAAGGTTTATGGTTTTCTTTAGGTTCAAATAAAGCCCGACGACAAGTTAAAAATGCAGAGGCCTCGATTCAATGGGGCAGGACTGATCGTGTCCTTTTTTGTCTCTAAACATGTTTAGATATATCAAGGATCAATACTTTTCCGACAACCCAGTACATCCCCCCATCTTTTATAGGGTATAAGATAATATTTCATAACTCGACATTTAGCAATAATCAGCACTCACGCCTCCAACTTATGCATACCTACTATTAGTACCACACCTTTTTTGCTTATTTAATAACATGAACATGCGTTTACTTAGCCATAATTCTAGCTTGATGAGAACACCCAAACCAACGTTTACGTCCGGATACATAAGGTATCAAAAATACGGTTATTTACAGAGTCATACGCAAGAAAGAATAAAATGATACCCAATCCTTATCGATTTACGCGTATTCTGGTTTAAAAAGAAGTTGGAAAAAGTCATGAAATCCTTAGAGATTTTTTTGCTTCTTTCTAGCTATATATCCCCCGATATCGGAGCACCTTCTTCGTAAACTTACAGAAGAACGCGACCCAGATCAGCTGATTATCGCGCTTGAAGCAAACCCCACATGGAAAAGACTCTTAGCCTCGAATTTTACAGGTATATGTAGCTTGCACAACTGGGTTGAGTGGGATTGAAAGAGCTTGAAAATGCAGTAAGATTAATTTTAAAAAAAATTTATATTTTCTAATTATTTCGAAAATTTATCTTTGGGACAAAAACTTCGCCTTGATTGCAGTGTTGAATACCTTTTTTAACATTGTAATCTCTATACCAAATTGTTCACATTGGTATAGTTGGAGAACTGAGCGCCATTCTATCAGCGTGTGCAAAATGTGCAGAAGCCCATGGCACAGGTCTGTTAAGAGCTTTTGTTGAAAATGTCCTGACGAACAAAGAGGGAGGCGGACAGCATTTTGTTACAAGGGCTGCAAATCTGCTAGGAAACACACGTTTTTTAACAAACTTCACAACGGACTCGTCTCTTCCTGAGCGTACCGAAGGTCAGGGTTGTTCGTCGCAGGCGCATGTCTCAGAAAGCTTATTAATAGAGAATGCCCTTAAACTCGTTGAGGTATGACGAATTGTTCATTTCCATCTCTAAAAAAAAAGACTCTAATATATAAACTTTTTATTAGCTGATGAACGTTTTGTTTATTATTTGTTGAAGTTTGTTTAGTTTACTACTTAGTGCTCACTTGATTACGTTACTATATTTACTGAATATATAGTAGTTTCATTCGTAAAACTGTAACTTAGCGTACCGATTTTTATCCTAGTCACTTAGTATAGCAATGAACGTATTTTGTATCTCTGTATTTTGATGTGTGTTTGTACCAATATATACAAGTGGTAGGCAAATGTTGCAAGCTATACTACTTGCACTGTTTTCAGATTGCGGTCTGGCTTGAGCCGGCAGCGTTGGCGATCCCAAGTAAGATTCTGCTTAGCGTAATCGAGACAAACCCACATGTTGTCTATTATAGAAACTACAACGCCGCCGAGCTAATGGCCAGAATAGTAAAGGTTGGTTACATTAGGGACTTCGCATATTGAGAAAAAAGCACGCACTTTAATTGGCTATTCGAATTTCACCATACGCCTGAGTTACATGCCGTTTGTTTTTTACTACGATAAACAGCTTTCATCGTTTGATTTTACTTGAAACGGCCTTTGCCAGATCATCAACAATTCCCTTGTCAAAAAAAAGATGAAAAAGCTACTACTACACAGCTACTTCTAAAATGTGTGTAGCTATTCTCTATTCGAACTTAATAATCTAATTGCACATTTACATAAACGTGCGACGGGATCTTAAGATGTTAACTTTTCCTCATTTCTAGGTTAAGGAGGAATTGAACGCGACAAGATACTCAACCACGGACAGTGAAAAAAACACCAGAGATCGAAGACCGCGTATCTTGCGAGGTTATCGCATCACAGGGGCAGCCCCTAATAACTTTCGCGAAATGAGCATTTTACCAACGAAAGCAGATCTCGATCAAGAAACGCCTTTTCTCAGGAAAAACATCATCAAGGGTATGCCTTTTTTTGCTCTGACCCATCTAATTAACGTACTGAGCTCATTCATATATAGATACGGTAGCGCCAAGGACGTCATTATTTGCACGACGCTTTCATAATTTTTCATTTCGTGCACAAACTTGCACGCGCTAAATGAAGCAAAGTACCCTACGCGAAGACGTTGTGCAGGCAGGTTTTTGTTTCTACTTCTGTTGCATATTCAATGCGTTTCTAGTGACTGTAAAATTAGTATAGAAGAACGCTTCAGCAAAGCGCGCATTGGTCCTTAATCTATTGAAGACGTTTAAGCAGTTCTTGCATAATGTTTTTAGAACGTCGTCTTACACAATCTCATCACAATCGATCCTGCATCTGAAGGCGGCATGCCATACGCCTTGGACATTCTGTAAAACCTTTTCATTTCTAATTAACCCTGTCGTTCATACTGGGTATGCATACGTGAGCATCGTAGTAATAATAGCATGTAAGGCTTGGCCTTACCAATGATCGATGAGCGTAAAATTCAATGAGTCGTTTTCAAGGTGCGAGTTACAAGATCCTATACTTGGTCACTGTATTTAAAACTTGTTGAAAATGTGACTTCGAAATTACACAAAGTGTCGATCAGAGATCGTCAATGCAAACCTTATTTAGGACCGTCTTCTCTTAAGTGCATAATCTGTTATCGATTAAATGCTACTGTCAATCTCAATTTTTGATGGCTTCCTTCAGTAATGACCGCAGAAGACATCTTTACGTCGTCATCTTACGCGATGCTTTTGATAGCAAGACTAATGGTTCATGGGCGAATTTCTGTACAGGATGTAAGACACCGTTTTTTATATTGTTCCTCACGGACAATCCGTGCTTGTTTTTCCTTGTGAAAAAAAGGCCAGTGTCAACCGTAAGATAAAACGTTTGGCGCTGACGAAAAGCTTCCATTCCTGCCGATTATCCCGTAGCGTTCTAAGATAAATTTAGAGTCGAACTAGGACATGCACCAAATCGATTTTAAATTTGAGAAGCTGGAAAGTTGTAGACAATCGAGGTTGATATGGAAATATTTTTCCGTCAACGGAAGCTCATCGATTTGCACATCTAACAGTAACTTCACTGATAATGCTTTTTATAAATTTGTGGCATGGAAGTTAATAACGCAAGGCATTTATTTGCCTCAATCGTACCGCTCTTACCTGGACTATGTAAATTGTCGCAGAAGTGAGGAAGTTGGGGATGCTGCCGGATTTAAGCGTGTGCTGAAATATCGATGATGGTCCGTATATAATGTCTAGGTGATTTGTACACGCAAGCTGGAAAAACGATAAGGGGTCTCGCTTCATTTGATATTTCAAAGAATAAACGTTCCTTACAGCCAATGTCAGCATAAGGTTTAATTATTATTACTAAACTTCGGTTTTTACCAAGTAAGTTTGGCAGAAGAATCTTTGATGACTTCGAAGCCCTTCGTTGATCGAGGTTTGTCCTTGCTGATTATTTAAGCTAGCGAATCTTTGACTAGCATGCGTGCAGATACGTGCATAGAGATCAGACTAGAATCGTTTAAATAGAGAAGCGTAGTCTAGTACAGAATTAATTTTCCACACGTTACTTTGTTCAGTAATTTTTGCAACTCCTCCAACTATCCTTATGACAAGCTGATAACAATAACAATATTATTATTGCTAATCTTGTTTTTATCATAGGAAGCTATAGTGACGTAGAAGATTACCTGGACGTTCAGTTTCGCCTTCTCCGGGAGGACTACGTTACACCGCTGCGGGTTGGTCTGCAGCAATTTCGTGGATTGGAGCTCCAGAACAGACGGCAGAAGTTAAATAGCATTCAGGACGTACGATTCTATCTGGACGTTAGATTCAGTAAAGAGTTTTCAGAAAGGACGGTAAGCGTCTGCTAGAAGTTCATTTAATGGCAAAAACATGTACACTGACCTGTCCTGCGATGCTGCGTGAAATTAACATTCGACCTATTTTTTTTGTTTGTGAAATACCCGTTAAAACATAATAAAATAAAAATGTTGTCATCTCTGTTTTATAATGCCGTTTGATAAAATCTATAAACTGTTTAAAAAAAAATGGTCTGCATTTTTAGTTAACCACGTTCCAGACCCCCCGGTGTTTTCATTGACTCATTAAGCTTATCGATCTTTTTTAATTCAAATAGTTTGGGAGTGCAAAACGTGTCGTCTTGCAACTGAGCAAACATGAGTTTAGCCAAATTGATTGGGAAAGAAGCAAGCGTCTGATAAACGGATCGCTCATCGGCGCGTCGCATGACAACTTCGAAACCATCGTCTTCTTAACAGTCATCGGGAGAGATCCCGATAATTTGAAAAAAGGTATAAAATAAAAAATATTTGACGCTGATGAATATTTGCTTTAGGGCAGATTATTCAGGAAATATGCTTACTTTTTTGTCGGAAATCCTAAAAGCTACGTATAAAGTAGTACGAGTTTAAACCGAATAATTTAAATCAGATTTGCTGAAGTCTTTCTTACCTCAAAGCTACAACTCTGGCTTAACGAACTTCAACGAACTACATAAGATTCCATAAGCTTTTAGTAACGGCACAATATATGTGTCTTAATCGATCCACGGAATGTCTGATAAGTTAAGTTCAGTAGGTGAAGAAGCCGTTATGATGAGTGTTATCCTTCTTTCGTATAGGCGTGCTTCAGCTCGAACTTTGTCAGTGTGAAGATGCGGTTTATTTCAAGACGGGAGTCGATTATTCGCTCATCGAAAGCAGCGGAGCCTATTTTGAAACATACAGGCACAATCTAGCTGGTTTGTATATGCTGAAGCGTATAAGTTGTTAGCATATGTTCATGTTATCCAAGTTATTTATGTTGTATATGGAGAAATGTGTTTGGAATGATCGTATTTTGATAAAGTTGAAATCTATGTTATTATAATTTGATTTACAGTTCTTCAAATAATAGAGTCGGAAAACTTCCCTTTTGCAAAAAATCTTGTTATGGTTGAAAAGGAGATTCGTCCGCCGCAGTACATGGGTTCTGGGAAAATCCTGGACGTATCGCCGATTCTCAAATCCACCACCAGATCAAGCCCCTCTAGCCCTATGTACAGAATCGAGCAAGACAGAAATGAGGACACCAAGGTGGATTTTTCACGTTGTCTACATTGAGTTACAATTATAAATTAAATTTTTCTTGTTATACCAGGCCTCAATAAAGACTGAGAATTTACCAAGCAGATACCGAGAGAATTTAAATTCTGTCACTTTCATTATATGGAACTTAATATTACTATTACAGTTGTAATATATAATAACTGTAGTAATAAGAGTCGTGGTAACGCATTTTTGTGCTCTATTTTCGCTCAAGGATACAGGGTTCTCCCAGTCTTCTTGCAGTTGTAACAAACGAATCTGTTTGCTTTGTGTTAGTTTCATATTCGAGGCTCGCATGGTTGGCCCCCGGTGGAAGACACTTGTCTCAATCGGGCCCAGATGCAGGCGTTAATCACCGCCTTTGACAAGGAAGTGTGCATTGTCCAGGGCCCCCCAGGTACAGGGAAAACGTTCCTCGGACTAAAAATTGTGGAGATGCTGTTGCTCAACTCTATCACTTCTAAGCCGTTGTTAATTGTCTGCTACAGCAACCACGCGCTCGATCAGTTTCTTGAAGGTTAGGCTCATCAAGATTTGCACGATTTGTAACACAAGGGTGCCTTCTTTTAGAAGAATAGTTTTCTCGATTTTTCTCATTTAGGTATTCATTTAATTATATAGACAAATACCTGAATAATGGTAGCGGATACTTAGTTTCTTTTATTAATACGATTTGTTCTTTTATATTTTTACTTTTTGGCTAATATCTCCATTTTCTATACCGTTGCTGAAAAAGCGCATTGGCTTATGAACCAATACAGTAGTTCCAGCTTTTCACATCCCGAGAATACCTGTTTAAAAAATTCAAGCATTTCAATTTAAATGTATGATTTTTTTGATTGTGATGATGGTCGTTTAGATAGAATGATACGTACTTGATCTTTTCCCAAAGAGCGAACGTGGAAATCATATAAAAGTGTATGTGTGATATGAAGCCTGGCGCAAAGAATCCCATCTTGTAGCGTGCAAGGATGTGCGAAGCCGAACAGCTAGTATCCAGTGATTTATGTAGTTAAAACAGAATGACACCTATTGTAGTCTCTAAAAAATAAAGAAAACTGAGTAAAAAGATATAGAGAATTACGGCACGTTAAGATCAGATGCGAACGTGCAGCCACACTAGATATAACAGACATTTATTATAATAACTACGAAGTATTAAATCGTCGACAAGGAAGCACAGATTTGCACTTCAATTTGTCGTTTTCGTCTTCATCAACGCACAACGTTGACTAACAATTTCCGTCACCTTTGTTAATGTTTAGCGATCCTGAAAATTACGAAAAACATAGTTCGCATAGGGGGTCGCTGTCGAAATGAGTCGGTCGAAATTTATAATCTGTGGAAACTACGGTGTCGACACGAACGGTCCACGGAACCACCGTTCAGCGTAAATAACGTAAACGAGGAGAGTATTCGTCAACTCATCAGATCGAATCATGTTTGCTGCGATGGGTTGAAAGAGCGTATCCAGGAGACACAAAGTTTGCTCGACCAGCTACTTGGGTGCGTTCTAATGCATAAGACATTAACTTTTCACGATGCATGTATTTGGCGACTCTTCGGATGGCAAGTGCAGTCTTGCGATGATGACCGAGTCTTCGCGAACAATAACGGGCTTCTACCGCCCAGAAAACTTGTGTGAGACAAATCTAACAGTATGTGACTCTCGAATGAAGACATTTCAGCCCTGCATGCGAGTCATAGATGTCTGTTTATGCACAACATCAATGGTCTATAGTGAATGATTACTAAGTCCATGTTGTAATTGGAGCTGCCGCAGTAAGTGCTAAATCCGTTGACAAAATCTTCATACAGTTCTACCAGATCAACTGAGTTAATGGTATTTTCTTATACATTACATACACAAAGGAGTTGGTCTCTCGTAGCTCAGAGAAAACACAAATTAAGTACCAGGTCGTAGAAAAATATTCGATGTCTTACATACACGCGCGTCTATTGGTCGCTATAGTCGTTTTTATTAGAAAAATAGAATATTTTTACTTGGATGAGATATTCATTTTTGAAATAGTCTCTGCTTTAAAAAATTTTAGACGGAAAACGTTCGACGTGTTTTATGAAAAGCTGAGGCTCCCATTCCATCAGTTCATTAAACTCGATACCGTTATTGAGGAGTTCCAAGATAAACAAGCACAGAATGAACATGCAGAGGAATTCGACAAGGAAGAGGACGGCTATTTAAGTGACGAAGATCGTGGAACACTTGAGGTAAAGTTCTGTTTGCTCATGTTAGTATTACATATAATATAATTAGCCTGCTGGTTTGAATAAACGTCTTATATATATACAATAATAAATAAGCAGGTGCATGGGGATTTTTATGGCCTGTAAACAATTGATGCATTTTTTGTATAAACAAAGCCTACATGGGAGTTACTGCCGTTGCAGTAAGTTGCTTCTAGTAGTGAATGCTGTGGTGATGCCTTGCAGGATAATAAGCAGAAGGAGGATGCCAACTCTGCAATCTTCAACACGGTGCACGAGCAGGCTGTATTTGCCCGACTAGGATCGTGGCAACAGCGTTTTGACAATATCCACCATCTATTATTGGCTGAGTTAAAAGTGGAGCAAATAAGTAAATTATCTTCAAAGGGTGAGCACGTTCCGGAAGAGCTGAAACTTAACTTAGACGAACGTTGGCTAATATACCGTAAGTACCATTGGGAGTACGCACTGATACAGGTTTCCGAGTACCTTGCACGCTGCGCAAGAGCACAAACAGCTAATTATATTTATGTAAGTCGAGAAACTTTAGCCGAATTTGAAAGCGCTGCGAGAAAGCCCATGGAAGAAGAGGATAAGATTATGCTGGTTATTCAATGCTTGAAGGCTGGACTTTCGGAGTTGCGACGGGAACTAAGGTTAGTTAGTATCTACGTGCTATTAGCACGTACGTGCAGGGATTTCTTTACCTGGAAAAATGTCATCTACTCCTTACGCTGGTTACGTTACGTAGTCCGATGTTCATACATCAAGTAGTTCTTCTATTTTTGTGTGATTGATGTATAGACTTGCTCGTGATATCCATATCCACTACTACTCTTAAAACACACATATTTATCCCAGTATTAGAATAACTGACGTTCCATCCTGATACAATAATTTCAATAGCATTACTTTGTTTCATATCACTGTGGTGGATACAGACAATTCGATCATGTCACATTCAAAAAGTATAAAATTTTCTACCAACTTTGACAGTTGTCAGTTGACGGTTTAACAGCTTCTAATATGTTCGATTATTTCAGTTTCCATAACCCATAAACCAGTTGAATAAGCGAAATGTCATCTATCTAGCAATATTGTGTTTGTTGTTCTTCAGTCAAAAAATACGAGAGCTGAATGAGCTGGAGTTAGCGCTTGACTTGGAACTGACACAATACAAAGCCGTAATTGGCATTACTACGACAGGCGCAGCGAAGTATAATCGTTTGGTGCAGAGACTTGCTTGTGAGATTATCATTATTGAAGAGGCGGCTGAAATTCTCGAAGCGCATTTGATAACTGCTCTCAACCCTCAGACGAAGCAGCTGATACTAATAGGTATTGAACTTATCACTCGAATAGAAAATACTACAAGGTCAAGGAAGTACCGATAAGATGCCCAGCTCACGTCCGAGACCATGACACGACTCTCGCCTGCTATCCACATACATTACTCACGCGTTCAACTACTCAAGTTGAACGCGTGAGTCTCGCATCCTACAAGGATTTGAGTGACAAACTTCCGGCCGCGTTTGAATTTTTTGAAAGATGGAAATACAATACCAAGGAACATACCTCCTGTTCAGCCTTAGGTAGGAAATCAGGTGCTCAGAACAGTTTTGACGACTGATTTTTTCCTTCTTAATGCTTAAACGCCCGAAAAAAAACATACGAAGAAAGAAAGCAAGGCCAAATCAATGGGTTTAAAAGCTGTTTAAGAGCAACAAGGTACGGTAGCACACGTGTATTGAATTAGACGAGTTACTTGAAAAGAAAGAACTGGGTTTTGGACAATTCAGGTATCAGCACTACGCAAAGTGGCAAATTCTCGGTACTTTTTTGACCTAGTAACGTTCCATCGTGAAACGTGTCCATACAATAATTGCCGTTTCATTATATGCGACATGTTGCTATTTTTTTATCACGAGCACTGAATTTAACTTTTTCTTTTTTTTTTTACTAAATTCATGATATTGATTGCGCAATCAAAACGTGACATAAGTTATTGTGAATTCTGCGTCGGTTGGCGCTTAAACTGCGTTACGTGGAGAAAAAATGCAACAAATGTAAATACTCCAGATAATACAGATTGAGGCAATGAACAACCACTAAAACCTATACTCTGGCTTATAAATGCTCTTTAAATGTACCACTTATAGGTGACCACCAACAGCTGCAGCCTTCGACTACAGTCTTCGCTCTTGCCAAAGATTTTGGAATGCAGGTGTCGCTTTTTGAAAGGCTACTCACAAATGGACTACCGTACGTCCGGCTACAAGAGCAACATCGTATGCGAGACGAATTCCTTCAACTTCTTGTACCGACGATCTATGAAGACTACTTCTCGCATATCAGCGTTTACCAATATGAACACGTTCGTGGTATGCGATAATATCGCTTCAAGGTGGCAATAAGTTGCTTTTAGTATTTTACGTTTGCTAAATCTATTGTTAAGATGTAATAGCAGCAGCAGTAGTCGTTTTCATGTTAGAGCTAATTTGGCTTAGATGACGCACATTCGGGCAGAAGCATAAGTCCAAAAACAATTCTATGTTAATAGGTCGGTAATTTCACACAGGTGTAACTCAAGATCTGTGCTTCGTCACACATACTGAAGCTGAAGATGCCGAACATGATTCCCGTTCGAAATCTAACGTATTTGAAGCACGCTTTGCGGCACGACTTGCATTGCATCTACGAATGCACGACTACAAACCTGAAGACATCGTTATATTGACGACATATTCGAGACAGGTATCATTGGCGTTAACAACAACTTCTGTTATCGTTAAAATGAATGAACGATAAGATACGGTCTTCTGTCACAAATTGCGCTGCTCAATTTTACCCATTCGTTTAAGGATAGATGGGCAATATGAAGCGCGGTTTAGAATGTTGATCGCCATGTACCGCAAGTGGTTAATGAATCGAAATCATCGAACACAAATTTAGAATATAATTGCTTCATCGCCTAGATCTGCATCGAGGCTTTTTTAACCTAATCTGAATTACGATAGTCTGATGTGTCACCTATACAATCAAGATACACAAACGGTTTTCGACTATTAAGCAACAATGGCCAGAGTCAGCTTTTTACCAGTATTGTAAGAGAAGACTTTATAGGAAGTCATGTATGCAAGTTCGGCCTATGAGGCCTATTCAAAGTAACAAAAACGGTTAAACACAGTATTAGTAACAGCTGCATGTGGTCTTCGTCAAAAAGTCTAATGCAGTCGGCGCAGGGTGTTGTGTTTTTTGGACAAAACTTTTGGCGGCTTTCGAGAGTTGTATTCATTGTGACTGTTACGAACGGTTAATTGTCGGCAATTTACATCATTGTGACCACAACAATGGTCCACGATTTGTGCTTAATTAATTGGCTCTTTTTGAAGCTTCACAAAGACACACCTTTACCAATCACTAGCAAAGCTATTATCCGTGGTCTCTTGCCAACGCCCGCTGTTGCGGGCTAATCTGTTCAGTATTGCCTTGCGGTGGTCAGGTTCCCCGTTCCTGTCTCGCCTGCAAGTACTCATAGCTTGGCCTTCTACAGCGATAAGGTTTGCTACTATTATTTCGATTGTGGGCGCATTTTTAGAGAGGCGCCACTGTCCCAAGCCACGAGTACGTATACGCTAAACTGAAAAAAAAAAAGGTAATTCTTCCGCTTATACAATACGAGGGTTCACTGTGAGACATGCCAAAGAGACTGTAATTAAAAAATTCATTTTATTATTTGTTATAAGATCACACTACAACTCGTTAATTAAAAGTCACATACAATTTATTTTTACTGTAGAAATCTAAACATATTCAGTTTTTTAAAACATACTTGTAGCATCACAGGTCAGATTAATTACCCTAGAATTCTAATAAGGCGTGGTTTTGCCATTTTTTCGCCAACAGCTCTGAGTTATATCGACCTGACCAACACTTAAGTTCGACCGACCCAGTACTTATACCTCAGCTAGTTAAGTACGGCATCTATCTTCGTCTGTTTCCGACGCTTATGATGGGTATCAACAATGAGCAACCTAATGGATGCACCATTCCGCAGCAATATCGCATAGCGTATCTCGAACCATTAATCGGCAAACCGCCAACTAACCCCGACTCAGACGACTCGACACCTGGATTGATCGATTTATCGCCATGCCCGAAACTCACCGTCACAGAACCGTTCTGCGAAGGTTCTGCGATCAGTTGCTGCTTCGCTAAAAAGTCTTGCTTTTAGTGGTTTCTTCTGCTGACGACAGCTTTCTTTCTGAATCGCTCTACAGCCTGCTGCATCCAAATGGCGACACGAACTAAACTTAGGCGGATCAACGAGTGAGCCTTTCCCATGCAGCGAACTTTCGCCTCTCAGGTAACACTTCAAAAGCTGCAGGACCATGCTTGAAGCCCACTGGAGTCACCCAACCATCAGCACGTATCCTAAAGCTTGTTTATCTTTAATCGGGTCAGGTCAACGAAACCCACTTTACCTGGGTAATAAGGTGGCTGCGCCAGTGTTGAATACTTCGATATTTCATACAGCTGAAATCAGCTGTATGAAATTCCAACTTTCGGGCTAAGATAAGCAGAGACAGTCCGACAGTACCTCTGCATGTGACCAGTAGCAGTTTACTGGTATAGCCTCAAGCTTTTCTAGCCCACCATTAACCAAACGCCAGCCTGACCAACCCTTACACAGTTCATATATTGATGTCGTCTGGTTAAGTACGATTTGCGCGGGATGCGAACAATAATCATACAGCCGTACGCATGCTCCCATAAACGTCCACACAGTCGGGAGCACACTAGCAATGAATGGCCGTCTGCTAGGCTACTAGAGCATCCCGCTTCGAAATGCATGTAATTTAAGGGATAGGACGGCAGGGCTATCACATCTGCCCTTTCTGCACACGCATCCATTCGATGGTTGAGTTTGGGGCAGTTTCTTCAGCGGCATTCCTGGCGTTTAAAAAACCCTATTACCTCTCGCAATAGTTGAACAACGTCCGTAGTTGTCTTTTATCCTTTCAAAGAATTATCCTTGTTTAAAAAGGCATTCGGGTCATGATTTTACGCTCGACGACGACGATGGTGGTGTTGCGCTGAGAATTTTTTACGCTGAACAAGATATACACAGTATCATCAGTGATCCAAAAAAAATGTAGATAATGCTCTGATTTATTTGAACCATCAGATAAACTAATGCCATTCAAAGCAGGAATTTAGTCAGCACGGGCGATGGACAGGGAAGCGAATTGGATGTAATGATGTTATTTAGTGGTAGCTCTCTTTTGCTGCGAAGGATTCATGAATACCAGTCTTTTTACGACACAGCTTTCACCTCGTTAGACGAACAAACAATGTGGAATAAAATCTTTCGGAATTTCATTCACCAACACTCGCGTTATGACACCTTCAGTTATGAGCACAGCGTTTGTTTTAAATCGTTCACCTTCAGCTTAATATGTTAGTACTACCTCTCTCCATGTACCTACCTCCACTACCTATCGCACGTGTCCCCAGTATCTTGTAGTACACACATTTCGGGAAGTGTTCACATTTCCCGCTCTTCGTAAACTTTTACAACAATAACCTTTTCAAAAAAAAAGACGCAGATACGACCCTTTTTGCATAACTACTTATTTTAGCAGACTGAGAAAAAGGCACATCTTGCTGAGCTGTTCCTATTGACGGCAGAAGTAATCTTCTGTATAACGACTCTATATCGTAGACTCGCCATGCCTAAAGCTCTTCGACTCCGATGCAAGTCAACGGAATAACTGCTGGTTTCCTAAAATGGTTACTCTGTAATCTGAAGTACTATGAAATTATCCGCTCTGATTTTAATGAGTTTTATATTCGGTTTTTTATAGCGGATTACAATTAGATGCAAGCCACATAAAGTTTACAAGAATCGGGACAGAATATCATCTTGAATGATGCAAACCATCAAGCTTTTTTTACAAATGTTTGTCTTGAGGCCTGATTGTTACAACGGGACTGTACACCGTACATTAAGGAACTTCAAGGGACATCTTTATGTGGTTTTATGCACAGACGCAAGTGTTTTAGGCACTCACGGATATTCCGTACTAAGGAAGTCAATGCAGGAGCTGAAAATATGAAAAATGTTCTTTTTTTTGCAATAATTGGTATTGTGGTGCAATACGACCTTCTGTATTGTACCAAAAAACATGGATATTCAATGATTTAATTTGTCTTTAAGTTGAAGTCTTTGTCACATATGCGGAAGAGCAGCCGTAACATAAGCTAATTTTATGATTAACATTGTTAGACCGGGTATATTTATACCTGACTAGACCAGTGAATAAACAAAACCACAAATAGTAATTACTATTATTATCATTTAGGTTTGAAGTAATACGTCCTGGGAGCTGATAATCCATTATCGTTTAGTACCAGTTTCCTTTGAATGATAATTTCATCGTAAATATGATTCAATTTTTTTTTGTTACAGAGTTGCAATGTTTTTATTTTTTTTTAAGTTCTAAAGTTTAAATATATTTAAAGTTACAACACATTTATATCCCGTATCGCTTTCGCGCAGGTGTTTACAATCCGCAATGAATTTCGAGCGATCAACAATGAGATGAACTACACAAGTATGAAAAATGAAACAGTGGGGCCCAAGAAAACTACCCGGCGAGTTGCTGTTGACCACCAAAAGCCAGTATCACCGTTCGAAGGCAAGACTGCGACTACCTAGATAATAATGCTACATCGTTCCAAATAATTTTAGTAATGTATTGCAATAATTGGAAAAATATAATTGTATTTCTGACACTATTGAAGCATGATGCTATTGCGATGCAAAAAACAATCTATTTTCTATATAAATTGAAGAACAGCAAGTATAACAATACCTTCGTTGAAAACAGCCTGGTCAGCTGAGAACATAGTCACTGTTAAACACTCATCAAATCATCATATGTATCTCTTCCAAGCGTCGGAGTAGAGACGACGTCGGGGTGAATGGATAAGATGAACTACAGCAGAACGTCAAACAAATCTTAATTCTTCCGATCATTTTTTTGGCGAACGTACTTGCAGGTATTCGTGTGACTACAGTTGATAACTTTCAAGGCGAAGAAAGCGAGGTGATCATTGCTTCCTTTGTGCGCAGCAACGAAGACGCAAAGATTGGGTTTTTGTCTCGTGAGAATAGGGTATGCGTTGCCTTATCTCGAGCCAAGAAGGGCCTCTACTGCGTCGGTAACCTCGCAATGCTTGCTAAAGCCTCCGGGACTTGGCACGCCATATCAGCTAAGTTGCTGAATCGAGGCTGTGTCAAAAAAGGCAAGTCGTCAAGTCATGCGTAATACTATTGTAGAAATCTGTTAGTCACTAGACCAAGATTTCTAGAAGCGGTCCCATATCATTTTAGCTCTTTACATGGTTTTAAGAGCCGTATGAAAAGTATTGAAATAATTTTTCATAAATAGCAATTTAAACTATACATGCCGTATAGCTAAGCAACAATAGTGATTTCTTAAGGGGAACGCAGCAGCGTCACTGACCTTGACGCGATTATTGAAAGATACGGTTCCACATTTGCTTATTGTTAGGTATTGAACTCATTTGCGAACGTCACAGCCGAAAATTGTTGGCGTCAACACCAGAAGAATTTGCAGCATTTTCGTATGGTGGATGTGATCAGCCGTGTGACGCTCGTTTAAAGTGTGGACATGTTTGCACCATGTCCTGCCACAAGCACGACGCTAATCATGTAGAGTATAAGTAAGTATTATAGTATTTAAGAGGGTAAATCATAATTTCTGCCTGCGGTGCAACCCGCTGTACTATGTGCATATGAGATGCACCAAGTGTAGTATACGTATGAACGTACAACAAAGAAGCATGTTAGCAATTTTGCGCAGTACTAGAATGAGTTCAAGTCCCAAATATGGGATCCCAGTTTGAATATTAGATATGTATATATATATATAGAGAGAGAGAGAGTTTTGCTGAGGGCCGTTTCGGCTTTTACAGTGTCACGGTTATCATTGCGATACCGAAAAAATAATAATTGCCCTCGAAGGGTGAATAACTAAGAATTTTATGGTGACCAACCAAATAGACACTTCTATATTATTATGACGATTAGTTTAACTCAGTACCTATAAAAGCAAACATATCATTTAAATTTTTACTTTTATCATTCATAAAAGTCGTTTTATTGTAATGGCAGGTGCTTAAAGGCTTGCCGACGTCCTCGCTCGGAGTGTAATCATCCGTGCGTATTGCAGTGCTTCGAAGAGTGTGGAGATTGTACCGTGAAAGTGGTAAAACGTTTACCTTGTGACCATGAGGCGGTCGTCCCGTAAGTCACATGAGTGCACCTACACCTATTACAAATATACTTACCAAGAGCTCATGGGTTGCCGCAAAATGTTAATGGATAATTATTGCTTTGTTCAATATTGCTAGTAATATATCGATACTATATTATATAAGACCCGAAAAGCGTAGCGTGTTCGATAATAGTCAACAAGGAACTTTTTTCTGCCATGGTATCGCCGTACTCAATTGCATCATCTCTGTATGATACATTTTTTTATTGCTTTATTACTTAACGTAAAGTCATGTAAGATATAACAAAAAAAGCACAAACTGTTTTTGAGGGTTTCAAGCCAGGTAGAACTGTTTAAATTTAAATTTCTATTTACCAATCTGTACTACCGACATTTACCGTAGCTAATTGCTTGCCTACAATTTTAACTTGCTGTGTGATTGCAAACCGAAGTTATCAAAAACCTTTTTTCTGCATGGAGACAAATCGATAAACGGCAATACTACTAGGCACTCGTTTTCACATAAGCACCCGTTCTCTTTCGACTTTGATAGTGTATCGACATTCTTCCTTTCCAGGCCCGTTGCCATTAACATTCCTCCCTTTTGCACTCAAAAGGGCCTGCTAGCATCACCACCTATTGAAATAAATTGTTTTGATTATTGTGTGGCTTAATAAGCGAATGAGAATGATTTGACGCTATTTGTACGGCATTTATTAGGGCTGTTTGATACAAGCTTTGTATCGTATTAGGCTAACATCAAGAAGTACTATTGGAGACCTTCACCTATCTAGTATGTCACTGCTGTTCGACTTGTCTCTATAGAGGATTGATTATATCTAAAGAAATGAACATTTAATTGATAATATAAAAGATATAATTACGATAATTGGTCGTTCCGGTTTATTGACTGTGCATTTCTCTAGTTCCTTTATATAAAGCGCTTATAAGGATGTTTTTTCTGAGCCACTTGTGTGGCTTTTTAAACCACCATTCCTATTATCTGCATATGAAAATCAGACAAGTACGATTCTAGAAGCACTTTTGTTTTGACTCTGCTTTGTTATGAGGTGCAGCAGAGAGTACTTAGATTACAGGCGAATACTTGCGCAGGCTTTAAGGTCGAATTTGCTTAAGTTTTCGCAAGTACCTTTGAATTTATCGAGGGTTGCATAAAATATTTAGTCAATTTCAAAAGCTAGTCTTCAGTTGTTTTGTATTCGACCGACTATCGGCTTTGTGGCATTTAACGCATAAACACATAGTGTAACGCTATATAAGTTAGTTCCATTTGTACTCGGCATTCTCCGTCTTCCATGAGGTGCCTAATTTTTCATTCTGAACACACTTCCAGAACATGCCTCCTGTGCAGGCTTTCAGCTGGGCACCCTCTACCAATCCAGAACTATTTGCAGACGATTCTATTTGACTGAGTTAGCACAACGGTAACTCAAATTTACAATTGTTTAGCTAGGCGACAATTGTTGCGGTGCAAACCCTCCTATTAACAAGAACTTTTGTGTCTAGGTGTTTTATGCCTGTCTACAAAGTTATGTGTCATTTGCCCTGTGAACGATCTCTGGGCTGTGAGCATCCGTGCAAAAGCCAGTGTTATAAGTCCTGCCCGAAATGCATGGAGTTCGTGACAGAAGATTCACCTTGTGGCCACAAGGTAACAATCGTGTGTCGTGACAGGAAAGACCCATTTAGTCTGGAAAGAGCCTGCACGGAAAAGGTTTCATTGAAGCTCAGATGTGGTCATAACATAACCGTTCACTGCAACGACAGAAATAATGTTGAAAGTCTCCGGGCTAAATGTAATCAACTTAAGGATGTTCAGTGTACATTTAAGCACGATCTCAAAGTCACCTGTCAGGTTGATGGCCTGGATATTGATCGCCAATGTACTGCGATCAGCTCTGTAAAGCTATTCTGCGGGCATGAGATGAAAACAGTCTGCAACAAAATGCAAGATGCAAAAGCGGACAGAATTAATCTAACGGCTAATTGTAAAGAGCTGGTACCATATCCAAGTTCTTGCGGACACATCGTCCGGATCGCTTGTTGCAAATTAAGATATATGCTTTCTTCCACAGAAAGTTCCATTAGAGGTATTTGCAATTTCCAAATCGAAGAGACGCTCGATTGTGGACACACTCATAAAAGAAAATGCAATCAGCCGCAGGTTTGCACAACAATGGTCAAAGTAGATAAAACTCCTTGCAGTCACGAAGTATTGATTCCTTGTTGGGCTCAAAAAGATCAGGAGGCGTTGAAACGTGCTTGCCAGCAGCGCTGTCAACAAACACTTCTATGTGGCCATAAGTGTAAAGGTGAGTTGTAGATAGTAGTTGATGCATCCTAAAGATGTTTCTTAGTAAAGTGCAATACGCATAACTAGGGAAACGCATAACTACCTATATAGTAAACAAGCTAAAGATGTAATTTTGATGAAATATTTGCAAATGTCAATAATTGACAAAGGATTAAAAACAAACAAAAATAAAATTTTCTTTTCGAGACTGCTGAGGCAAATTGACTTTTTTTTCTGTTTAGCTGAAGCACTATTGTTTAGTTAGCTACTAACATTATATAATTTATATGTGACTTACTATTAGTGAGTATTATTAACGTATTCTAATACTAAGTTAGAGTGAAATTTTTGTTTGTTAACCATTATATGGTAGGCGATTGCGAAAGCTGTCTACAGGGATCATTCCATAAGGAATGTCCAAACAAGTGCGGAAAAGTCCTGTTCTGTGGACACCAGTGCCCATCGATTTGTCACGATCAGTGTTTACCATGTCAAGTCGTAGAACCTCATCGGTGCCATCATACACAAAGAGCAACGCCATGCATGTCTAACGATAACCCGTTCGATTCATGTGATAAGAAGCCTTTTCACCCATGTGACCATATCAGGCCTTGTGCTGAAGACATATGCTTGAATTGTATTTGTCGCTGTAATGAACCCTGTAAAAGGTTTATTAAATATGGTAGCAAAACTAGGCAAAGAAATCACAGAAAAACAAGAAATTGTCAGCATAATTGTGCGGGCCTATGTGGAGAGTCGTGTTTTACCTTGTGCCGCGTCTGCGATAAAGACAAACTACACCACATTCCGGTAGCCGACGGCGTACAACAGGGTAATGCCCGTTACATACAACTGGCGTGCAATCACATTTTCGAAGTACAATGGTTAGACAAATATATGGAGGAGCAGATGCTCGCAATTCTTCACCGTCAAGAGCTCAAGTTTCCGAAGTGCCCAAAAGCTTCTTGTCCAGCCCAGATTCGTTACGTACGTCGCTATAATTTCATGCTTTTACCAATTCGCCGAAATATGGCAACAGTAATGACCCGCGTGTTTGGGGATTCGGCTGTTGCCCGAACTTCTCTACAGACTTTGTTCAAGAATACCATCGAAAGTTCCAACTTTGAGGACTACGAGAAGTGCAGACTACTAACGAGGGTAAACGAGCTGCTTAACTTGAGGTTATCGCAGAACACGGTAGACTGTTTTGCCACACTAGTGAAGGTGATTATGTAAAAAAACTACGGTATTACGGAACCATTATCAATCAAAACCGTTTTAAAGCTATTGACTCTATTAAGTGTTTGGTCCTTTTATCTACGAGTATTAACAAATATTTTGCCCTTGTTTTATGCACCTTTCAGATCCTCGAAGAGCAGAGAGCTAACCTTCCTGATATCATGGTGTGGCGACTTACAAATACTAAGTACTACCAAAGGCAACTATTTTCAGACGTCGTACGTTTCCTTCGTTCGCAGAATATGGTAAGCTAATATATAGGCTTCCAACAGCAGCTTGTGTTGTACACCCACAGTTTTCCTCAAACAATTTACTTAAAAGATAGATAAAAGAAAGAAAAAAGGCCCGACCAACCTGGGCACAGGAGACGAAGTTCTACAGCCGTTTAATGCGTAAGAACGCTCAAATCTATCATAAAAGCAGCTCCAGCGGAATGGTTCCGAATAATCTATTAAACTCATAAAAAAAATACTACGGGTTAAGCATAGAGGATACGTCAGCATTTATTAATCATTAGTTACACACGACAACGAACGTATATTTCGGAGGAAGCTGAAACCATCTAAATGGACGGATTAAATTTCAGCCACCAATTACATTACCCCCGGTACCTGAACAAACTGAGCATTGGGGCGCTTGTGGTCAGCATGCCTATTTTTCTCGACAAGAGCATGTAAGTGAATGAGATGAATTAGGCAATTTTCAGTCAAATTACACAGTACTGACTTATTTCGTTAATGTTATCTGTCTGTATATAGATACATATTTCCGTTATTTAGTGAGCAACGTAAAAATTTGGTTTTGATCATGAGGGTTGGTGGAAAGTCCGTACGTACCTTAAGCGTACCAGGACGACCAAATTAACCTATATACTCGTGTTTAGCTTAAGCTTTTCTGATCAATACCAAACTCCAAATAAGTGTCTGCCTTGACCTAGGGCGGAGGCAATAAAGGAGTTTAATCTGGACCCATTGTACTGCCATTACTAGGTGCGTGATCGTACTATGACTAACCTGTTAATTGCCGGAATCAAGAAAAGCAGTTGTTTAACGCTTCTTGACTCTGAGTGCGACTGCTGTTCATATTCACCAGCGTCAGCTTTTTACTCATTTTTAAAATCGGTTCTAGAAATCAGCATAACTCACAGTGAATACCAGAATGAATCATTCATTCAAAAAATACTATATGATCATTTGTGGCCTAAAGCGGCCAACTATGTGTAACTACGCCAATGAATGAAATAGAATATGCACGTAGATCACTAATGCAAGTACTTCAAAATAATTTACAAATATTAACGTGCCAACACATTTGTATCCGCATGAAGGTAGCATAGAATGCTACCTCCGCACGGGATACAAAGGTGTAGGTCCCGGGAAAGCAGGAGTTGAGGCAAACATGGCATAGAAGGCATTCTCGCGGAATAGCGGGAAACAACTAGCCACATTAATAGCGATTATTTCAGCCCGACATTATACTCACTGATAAGGACGAGA
Organism: Varroa jacobsoni; assembly: GCF_002532875.2. Taxonomy (NCBI): domain Eukaryota; kingdom Metazoa; phylum Arthropoda; class Arachnida; order Mesostigmata; family Varroidae; genus Varroa; species Varroa jacobsoni. The sequence goes on along the minus strand of NW_019213208.1, from coordinate 216,939 downwards.
TATAGGCGCTTCTTTAATAACCCCATCAGATAAGAAGCTGGCATTTCAGGCTAGCGCGAGATAGAGCCGAAGAAAATGTCAGTGAAACTGGTCGATACCACAACGGCCCCTGAAAGTGCAGAACTCGCAGATACCGCCTGCGCGATACTTATACACACCACGTGTATGAAGAATGAAATAAACCAACCAAATGAAGTGAGATGTACAAGTTGTTTTTGAACGTGCTCCCTTCGAGGTCAATATAAGAATGGCAAACGAAGTTTATTCAACAATATGGACCGGATGGCCAGACGGCGAAAAATAATTTTCCATCGTGTGTCTTATACAAATAATTTTTTATATTTTGGACGTAGCCTACAGGCAGACAGTATCATCTTGAGCAAAGCAACCGGTATAATGATAAAAAATAGAAACAATAAAGCAGGTGACGAACTATTAATGAAGTATTATATTTGTTGTATGACCACTGTATACGGCATGCTACCATAAATCGTTTTCAGCGTATGATTCATTAAATTTCGCGTTAACTTACTAATTGGTATCTCCTATAAGGAAAAACGTTCTTCAACGAAGTAGAATAACTAAACTAATTAATTTACCTTTTTCAGGTTAATTTTAAGAATTTAAGGCAAAAGAGTCACCCAAATGGGAAAAGCTGCCTTTTGAAAGGTCGATATCTAAGGCAGCTAAGGTATAAACTAAGGCAGACTAAGCTAGCGCTCATTTAGTCTATATTAGGTATCAATACTTGGCTTAGGCGAAATCAGTTAATATGACTTATTAATACCCTCTTCAGTGTCTAGCGCGAAAACAAGGTTGAACCTAAGACTGAGGATAACCCCAATTAGAGGAACAATAAAAGTGCTAACAGTGTTCTTTTTTTCCACCAGAAATACTGCCATCAGTGCCCACCGCGGATAGAAGAGAAGCCCGAGCCTAACTCTGAGGACAGCCCTAACTAGAAGAACAATAAAAGTTTAAGGAAAGGGAGTAATTAGAAGGCCAGGTTTTAAAATGAATGGTAACACTAAAAATTAAGTAGCGAAGAACCAAGTCGTACGTCTACGTAATAATAAATAATACAGTTCAAGTATAGCGACAAATATAATTCTAGGAAACTAACGCGCGCCCAATGCCGATTTTCTAACGTTTCTTAAAAAAAAAACATCGCATTAAACTTCTATTTAATTTCTATGAGAAATTAAATTGGTCCGTTAACTTAAAAATGTTAGCTTGCAATGTTATATTCAATTTTAAATAAATTACTTGATAGTGTGTTGATTACTTGAAAGTGCATAGTTGATTACATAGTTGAATTTCATTCATAATATTCAACTAATCATTTTTGGGCTAAAGCTTTTATGTGGACAATGTTGTTCTATTACTCGCATAACATGTGCAATAAGACAACAGTAGATTAAGTGTGTCTCTCATTGTTTATTCTGTTAGTACGTTACCTTTTCTAGGACGCCACACGTGCAGATTAGATAGAAAATTATTTGTACCTTTAATAGGCGAATTTTCTCGATCATAAACAAGTCGGCAATCACTTTTGCGGTTGACTTTGGAAGCAGATCTGCTCTTTCAATTCCGAGGGAATTGAAGAGCAAACGGCACTGCCTCAAGGATCAAAATATGGCAATTCTACTCATAATTTTTTTCACGAACTACCTTGGTAACAAAACAATGGTGAGAAATTAACTCTCAAGCAGTTTCCAGCTGAGATTGTTTTTTCTCTGGTGTGGATCTTCCCGTGTATTTTGCTTATGCTTCTTCTGTAGCCACATATACATTTGCGATCCCCTGGACTGTCGATTTGGGTTAGACAGTATTTATCAATGGTATCAAGTTTTTTCAATCATTTTTAAATTTTTTTCGAACGAAGAACATTACAGTATACAATGAATTTTTAATTTACATTGTTAAAGTGTACTTTCTTTTAGTCAAAATAATGATACGTTGTGCAATTTCTTTTAAAAGCGCAATAATTTATTCAACTAACACATGGTGGGAAATACTGAATAAAGCACTGCAGGTGGTTAACAAAGCGGCTAGGTTAGTCCTTACCGAGTCTACAAATCGGATTGCTGTACACCATCTGTAGGTCCACTTTGTGTCCTACAAGGTCACGGATGTTATCGATGCCGTACTTAATCATTGTTGGCCGCTCTAAAGATAGACCCCACGCGATCACCTAAAGGGTAGTAAAGCCTAAAGGTAGTAAGGTATGCGGGACACAACTGATAACACCATACAGAAAGAGTCCTGTTGCCAACTAACTCGGTTGTCTAAAGATAGCATAGAGTGAATGAACTTAAGTTGAATTGTTGTCAGTTATGGCCCGTACTGCAAATATTTAATTCAAGGTCGACTGCCATCAGGATGTGCCCGAACAAGCAATTTTTTAAATCTTACTTCTTGTTATTATCTTTTAATTACGAGGTGTTGCTATGGACGGTTGTCCTTAGCGCTTGTAGTAGCGAAGAAAAATAACACTATTTTTTAAAATTACCTGAACATCATCTGGCAGTCCCATGGGTAATAACATCTCGGGCCGGAACATTCCGCTGTTGCCTACTTCGACCCACTTTCCCAGCCCCTCGTGATACGAAAAAATCTCCATTGAAGGCTCCGTGTATGGGTTATACGCGGGTTTGAACCTGATCTTATCGATCCCTTCATATGAAAACATTGAAAACAGTAAATGCGTAACGACCAGCAATACAGACCTACCAAAGCATCTGTAATTAATATATTTAGACAGGTTTTTCAATGATCTATAATTTCAACTCTTTAGTCGTAATGATCCTTTTAGTCGAATATGAAACAAAAGAAAATCGGAGTATGCCTTTAAAACGTATCACAAAGTGCTTTGGAATTTTTACCGTTGTAATAAATGAATCATTGCGAGAAATTTTTAAAAACTGTGTACTATACCTTATTGAGCTGTTCGAACTTAGAGATAGCTTAGGCAGCGAAGCGTAGAGTGCCAAAAGGTCGTATGTGTAATGTATTATATTTGTAGAAGATTGTATTAGGTTGTGCCAGATATGATTTTAACAAAATTAGGCTGACACTGTGTGAAAAGGATACTGTTCTGCGCACTCGCACACGACACGTACCAAGTTTGTCAAAGAACGTTTTGATGACTCCCATGAGATTCCCGAGATTTAAATTTCTATCAGCTACCACTCCTTCGATTTGATGAAATTCCGCTAGGTGAGTCGCATCTAAGGTTTCATTTCGGAACACTCGATCAATACTGAAGTACTTAGCCGGCTGAAATTTTATAGTAATGTTTTATAACTAGAACAACGATGTCAAGGAATATATTCATTGGAGTTCCACGAAGGAGAAGCTTACAGCAACTGATACATGACAAAGCGCAAAAAAAATTATAAAAAATGACTTGTTAAACCGTCCGGGAAAAATACTTAGTACTCGCCATATTCGTCTCCATGTATTATCTCACTCTTGCAGCAACTAAGTATAGTCCGATCAGATATCAAAGAACCTGTTTTTAAATTTTAGAGCGATTACTTGATTTGTATTCCGCCCAAGCCAATAGACCGGACTGTACTTCTAAATAGTGTTTCGACATCGACAATGTGCAGATGCATGCACAAAAAAAAATTCCTGCTGATTCTTTACATACAAGCAAATGAGTTGAATTATTTCTGGCCACATTGTCAACACCCCTTGGTTGTACATTCATTTTGGCACAATAAAATGCGTCTCAATTATAAAGCTTATAGATTGTTTTAGTATTGCGATGTCATACCTTAAATCCTTTCTGAGCTAGTCCATAGAGCATTCTTGCGGAGACGGCAGTTGTATGCGTTCTTAGGAGGTTTTTTTGTGCTTCGCTGTATTGCCAGTTGTAGTTGTAACCAATAGATTCATAACCACCTGAGGTGTGAGTCATACGGACAGTCTCGGCATACTTTTCAGGATAGTTTGAGCTTGTTGCTGGGTCTGCAAACAGAAAAAAATACCGTAACGAAACAAATTTTATACGTATTGTATACATTCCGCCTGCGTGTTCAAAATATTAGTAATGAGCAGAAACTACGTAAAAAGGAAATGTCAACAAAAGTTATTAGATAGGACGCCAATACACATGGCTCTATAACCAACATTTTCTGCGTACATCTAAATATCGTACATTTCATGTAACATATTTGGCAAAATCCTACCCGAAATGAAGAATGTATCATGCGCATCTCTAGCAGGATGTTGCTGAGGTTGGAACAGGGCATCGAAGTTCCAAAAAGAACTCTCGACAAACCTGTTGGACGGCATCTCTTCAAAACCCATCTCAAGGAAAATTTGTCGGAATTCAGAGCGCACTTTCATTAAGGGATGCAATTGTCCACGCTCAGGTTGGATTCCCATTGCATCGAAGTTATATTCCTTGAACGACTTAGTTTTCCAATCTCCTGAAGCGATCAGTTCCATGGTGAGATCAGTTTCTTGCTTCGTTAACTCGAGGGCGAACGCAGGACCTTTCTTAATATCGTAAATTTTGAGCTGAGCCTCTTGAATTAGTTTTCGTTTCTTCAACTCATTTCGTTTGCCTTCATCTAAGGCAGCACCATTTCCTGAGAAATTACTAAAATTATTAGTTTTAAATCTCTGTTGATTGCCACAACAAATGCCGCTGATGCATTTTTAGCAGGGTTTAACAAATCTAAACGTGATAGTTTGTATAATAGTAGCATATACAGACATAGACCTCGAAACTTTTGTATGTAAGTGCTAACTTTGACTTATTCACTCCAAAATCCGTCAGTATTAAACTACTATTGATTTGATGCATTAAGCCGGACGGCAAGCTTAAAACGAAACATATCACTCAATACTTTATAATATTTCGACAGCGCTAATGGTAATTTGGTACGTTTCCGTGGAAAAAGGTCTGAATCACTCCTTCCGTGGTGAACTATACATGTCTTCTACATTACCTACTCTTATCTATCAGCTGTTTTTGACTGTATGTATAATATAATTCATCCAAAAGGTATTGGTTAGGTCAGCTTTAAAAACTTGATCCGGAGTGAGTTCCGGAGGCGGCGAAAGTGGTAGTGCACCTGGTACCATAAACCAAGTTTGTATAAGTTTCCAGATGGGTATCAGCTCAAAACATTTTTCGGAGATCTCTACCTTAAATGAAAGGGATCCCAACATTGAGGAATCGTATGTAAATCACAAATCGATTAACGTGCGATTCGTGCGGAGAATAAAAAGTTCGAATGCGAAGGAGTAACTTGAAGGGCACTAAAATGCAGGCAAGAATGATACAGAAGATGAGGACAAATAAACAATGGGCATGATTTTCAGCCAGCAGGTCATGAAGGAGGGACCTTCCGACGAACGAAGAGGTGTCTTCTACAACGGAAAAAATGTTATCAACGCGATCTGTAGCACAAATGAAGCATATATGGATACGAAGCCAAGCGCGCACTTCATGGTTACTGTAGAAACATCCAGTCTTGGAAACCATGAGTTATTAGTCACTTTTCATCACTTTTCATAGAAAGTCGGTTAAGAAGAAACCTTTGACTGGACTTAAAACTAGTTCGTTGGTTTCAAGCCTAATAGACTACAGCTTCACTTTTAGTTAACTATTACATCTAATTTACTTAAAATCGCTAGACACGTCATTTGCGGGAATCTAGGAAATATATGCATGCCTCGAAATTAAAAATAGGGCAAAATATTTCCTACTGTTAATTTTTGGTCGGCTAATTACGTGACTAACACAAAAAAAAAGTACGGTGTGTTACACACAGACAAACACTTTCAATCATCAGAGGGAAGAACTGCATTTTTAATGAGATAGTTCTGCTTTCAAGAGACATTCGTTTGCTATCTGACATAGAACAGTCGTATTCTTTGTGTGTTTTTCATACCGTTTGCAACCTGTGCTAGCCAGTCCTTAACTTCATCCTTGATAAAGTCTACTTTTCGTATAATTCTCGGACCTTCAGGGTGCGTCTTATCCAGGGCAATCCAACCGTGTGACATGGCCTTGCTGAATCCAACCTTTCCCACAACACCCACAGATTTCTGTGCAAAAAACGCAAAACAGAACTTTTTCGCCTAGTTCGTAGAAGTATACACTAAAAAGAACCAACATCTTTACGTTAAAAGGATTCCTGATTCATGAATTGACTTGAACGACATTTAAATTGCTTTTGGAGCATGAAATAGATGATTAAAGTTACTAAATTTTTCAAGTAATTTCCGAATTTTTATTGAAAAATTCCAACGATACGTGATTACCTAGACATAGAATTATTGTCCTTTGGGGATATATGGTACAGTGAAAAAAAGGAACATAGACCATCAGATCAGCTTGCTTAATTCCGTTACTCGGCACCGCGTTATATACAACTACTTCATGGCTACCCTTGACAGCAATTTCAGCGCCCTCCGCCGTTAGCTCGAGACGCTTTTCTGTTTTGAGCTCTGCATCGATAACCTAGAGAGAAGCAAATAAAACAGAAAATCCGTAATTCAAAAGTTCCATTATTTTATTAACATACGAATTATTAAAAAATTCGGTACAGCACATCAACTATAAATTTGTTATAAATGTGGTGGATTAACACACAAATTAATGTCGTGTTAGAGCCGTTTATTACTCCTAAGAAGTAATAAATTTAACGGAGCAAGTGCTTTCTGGAGGATTAAGTCGTTAAAGTAAATTACGTACTTCTTCCATTTCTAGTATTTGCATATAACGAAACTTGTCAGCTACAGATGGTGAAAAGTGAGTCTCAGTGGTATTACAGGCAAAACAGCATAACATAGCGTTTGGAATTAAAACAGGTAAATACCATATAAAACGGTAAGGCTGCCTATTTCAGTCAGAAGTGTTATGCTTGCTGGCCAAACAGCCATTTCACTAACATAATGCCGACTCACCAAATTTTCTCTTAGTCAGTTGTACTCTCACATTGATTTTACACACATCTGGAGTATTTGTATTATACAATAGAAAGATTAAAAGCCCGCTTCTCATTTAACCAGCATGAACTAAGAAGGATTTGCTTTTAATATTAGAAAGTACGAAGCTACGAAGTAAATATCCAAGAGTTGCCACTAGATATCCTTATACCATTAGGATAATTTATTCTCAGTTATATTATATATATATATATATATATATATATATATGTATATATATATATTATATGTGTATAGATGCATTAGGCATTCTTTTCCTTGGCATTATCGCCTAGATTAGAGGCTGTATTAGTTACTCCGCTGTTCTCAGGGACACACTAAACTGGCCAGATGAACTATGCTGCTCTATCAACCATACATGAGCTTTTGTCAGTTATTGCAACAGAAATCCGTTTTTTTTTTAAGTTACGATGTTATCATCACCTGAGTTATTTGATTTCTTCATCTGCACCCTTCAACATAAGCAGCCCTTGTCGTAGCTACGGAATACATACTATATGAGACATTTTAGACAGTCAACACAGTCAGACAGCTGTGCTTACCTCTGGAAAAGAAAGAATCGATTTTATAGCACCAATAATCTTTTGGTGATCCTGACTGAGAAGTTCAGCGCATTGTGTCGAGGTGAGTTCGCCTTTCTTCTCTAGTAACGCTAAAACATCTCTCACTAATGTGGCCATTTTGACTATCTCACTGGACGAAATCACAGCCCTTAGGGAAAGCGTCGAACCGTCGATCGTAGCGGCACTAAAAGAGAAAAAAACGCCGACACTGCCAAAATATGTTCTGGTATAGCCTTTTCCTGGCTTACATTGCCATACAAAAACATGTTCTGGGGATATTCGTTCGAAGCGACGGGGAACAATTTCGAAATTTTGGAGCAAATGATTTCATGTCGTGTAGAGAACAAACTACTCAGATTAATGCATATCTTACACATCTGCTCTTATATTGGGCGCATAACCTTCAGACACTATCATATATACACTAAAAATAATCGAATAATAAGCCGACGTTTATTTAAGCAGTTGTAATTGGTAAAGAAAGCCGTTTATATAGCCGAGCGAAATAAACTAATCCAGGTATGGCACTAAAACACTTGTAGATATATGTGATCTATGGTAGGATTTCGCACATATGTTCTGTGAGAAATTTTCTTTTGAAACCTAAATCCAACAAACTGTTAGTGCATCTAGGCAGCAGCCGCTGACGGAACGCAAAACGTCTCTTCATGTTTGATGGCATACATTTGTATGAATTAGGGCTGGCAGAACAATCATCAGTGCTGAACAACTTGCATTTCTAGAAAGGCAGAGATCGACAACGTTGAAGTGCCCTCATCAGGTGAACAGCGCAGCTCGCTCAGTCAGACACTGGTCAGTCTCGCCCGTGGTCAATTGTGAGTAGTTGAAAAAAATCAGGCAGTTGTGAGAAAATTGTTGCCAGCTCAGAGTAAGCGATTAGGGCTAACTATGAATCAATTTAATTAGGCAGAGTTTTGTTAATGGAATTTGCGATCTTTTTGAGTTATCGTGTTTCCTACCGGGTACGCTCTAAATGTTTTTGGTATGTTTTAGAAGATCTAACGAATGCCTTCCGAGAAACGCAGATTAATGTCAGTAGGCTTCCTAGAGTTACAACATGGCTTCCGATTAAAGTAAAAGCCATTGATTAAATAGCGTTTCGCCAGTTCAAAGCTGCTGTGTAAAGATTATTTGTGTTGTTCGCTCACAAGTGTTGTTTTTAAGTGAAAATGTTGAAAACTGTACGTTTAGACAACCTCCTTTTCGACTATATATTTCTGATTGTGGTAAGATTTACAATTCATATCAACTGAATTGTTTGATTCGCATGATAAGATCTATCTTGCATTCGTAGCGTTTTCATCACCGTTTTCAAGTTGGTACCTCGTTCAATTGTGTACATGCACCATTTACAAATTAACTGACGGAACCAAAAAAACATGTAGGCTTTTTGCCTTCTGTATTTCCTCTTTACACTAAGCTCTAATACAGATGTATTGATAAATGCATCCCCGTGCTGACGCAGTTTTCACCTATTTGCTTGCTAAGCCTAGGATCGCTTACTAAGCTGGTTTAAGTTCCGAAACATGCCAAGACAGACACCTAAAAACCTTTCGAAGTTTTCTAAAACAAATCTATATAGTTTAAAACTTCTATTCTATCTAACAGACGTTTATATTATGATTATCTTTATGCAAACGAAATTGAGACTGACGGTTACCTAACTGACTTAATCAAGGCTTCAAATGAAAGCACGTGATTGCAGACTTGAAAGGGCAACGCCTGTAGTGAGTTTTTACTAATCCCACTTTCTGTTGTTCGCAGGCACTAACTCATCCAACCTACTTATTCGGACAGGGACCATTCCGCTCCGTGTCCATAAACAGTCATTTCTGAACGTGTTAATTTTGTTAGTTTTTATTGGGTTAGTAAGATCTTCAGTTCGGTCACGTAATGCAAACCAAATGATATGAGCAAGACACAACGGGTGAATTGTAGAATTCGAAGTTTGAAGACAGAAATCCACTGATGTTTAACTGTTTTGCTTTATCAGTAGCAAATTCACTTATGAATGAAGCCGTGCTTTGATCGTGCTATCGTGATTATATAAGTATTTTGTAGAAATTCACAAAAAAATTATATAAGATGCCTATGACTTACATTTGTGAAATCAGAATTGATAATATAAAGTTTTTAAGGAAAAGCGAGGTTACGCTGATTAAATGCAAATCAGATAGAAAAAAAGTTACAATTAAGTACTTCCATTCTTGGTATTTACTTTTTGCATTTTACTATAAGGATACTGTCTATATAATTAGTTGCGTTAATATCGAGCATTTGCCAATTTGGCTCAACAGGGTAAAAGTAAGTTTCATAATATAATAGCATCGAATTGAAAAATTTTTAAATTACGTGCTGCGGCTAATTACACGTTTTAATTGTAATTGAATGAACTGCTTATTACAAATTAAAATTATTTTCATTTAATTAATATATTTTTAACCAACCTTACTTGATTTCACAAATGGATTCATTACGTTATGGTCGACCCCAAATGTTGATGCCTTACTTGATGATGGCTAAAAACAAAGATTAGTGGATATAATTAATTGTAGAGTATTTCATTCGTAGAAGCGTACGATTGCAGTCCAGTCTGATGGACGGCGACGAAAAAATAACAAGCAAGAGCGAGTGCCATCTTTTTTGGGATCTAGCGAGATTGATAAGGCATGCGAGTGGGAACATTGCATAATCGTATTAGTCATGGCCGGCATCGTTGCTTCTCCTGCTTTTCTCTCCGAGTACGCCTCTACTTGACCAAACATTTTACCAGAAACCTGCCGTTGGCCACTAACGATATACTGGAAGCGTGACATCGAACACTCCTAGAGCAATTCCAAGCATGTATCCTGGCTCGCGTGATGGGTAACTCAATAAGGAACTAGGGCTAAAATGTATAATAGAGTAATGAGCCGATAGCTATGGCTGAATACAAACAGTTTTTTTTTTTATTGAAGCGCATTACGCGTTGTGAATCGGCAGTTTTAGCCAATTTGTCCCTTTGGCTTCGATAATCAGGTTAAACTAGGTAAGACATGGGAAAAGTTTAGAACTTTGTCCACACACAGGTGCCTTTTCACAGCTTATAATATGCATTTTTTATTGCTTTATTTTTTATGGATTGCTCATTAATCAAGCACTACCACTGTATTTCTAAAGCCACATCTGGTTTCTTATTTTGATAAATATTCTGAAAACACCTGAAAATATATTGATATCGATAGGTGACCTTCATAAATATAAAAATCTTGAATTTAATTATTTTTCTTAAACTCTCTGCTTTCGAGATATTGAAGAGGCGTAAACTTTTAATTCTATAAACGCGTATCTCGACAATGAAGTACCTGCGAAACCAGCCTCACAATCTTAGTACTAATGCGAGTGTCAGTGATTTATAAAAAACATAATCGGTCAAATTATAATGTTCGAGTTTGCAGCCGCCTTTTAAATGAAGATCGTCCATAATGACGATGTAATGCTTTTATCGGTGCAAAGCGAATTCATCACAAACAGATCTTCTATTTCTCCAAGACAAGTCAACAGAGTGCCACTTGCGTCTAAAGAACGATTTGTGGCTAAATGCGTAGGTCGCACGCAAAAACAAAAAGTAAAGGAAGTCGTTTTGGGTAAGGTTGCGTTTAGAAAAGCTGTCTTCACCAATGGTATGGAATGCCAGTGCGCTTGTTGTAGGTATGTGGATGCTGCTGATCCAGTTGGTATTATTGTTAGCGCTGTTGTTATTCATTGTTCTCGTTCTTTTTGTTAAGGCTGAAAACAATACTTGGAGCACAATCGATAGCGTAGACGACCCGCTCACTGTAAGAAACCAATATATAACACTATAAAACTTTGAAGTAAACATTCGAAACTTTGTTTAAGTTTTAGCATTAACGATGTTTCTGGGTATCATATTGCCGCAGGTGGACGTACACGAAAGATGCAGTCGCTTTTTGTTGTAAGTTTTCCTTGCTCGACCGATGGTACTGTGGAAGAACAACATGCGGAATATAATGCTAAGGTTAAGGAGGTTGAACGGTTTCTTGAATCTCAGTGGAAGTATGTGACGCAGTATCGATTTGTGCAATTTCGCTACCTTCATAGTGGGATCTCGAGTAGTTTGACGCGTCGCAAGCAAAGTAAACTCCTTTATGAAGTTCCGTTCGTTGAAGCGATCTTCGAATTTACCTCTGAGACGGACATGGAAGATACATTGCCCTGCTTGTACACAGAATGGTGCAAAGATCCTCCAATAGAGGCTTGGATCAATCGGGGAAGCGACATTTCAATTTTCGATGGAAAAATTGAGTGGCGTACACGGACGACTTTAAATATTGAAAAGGCACAATTTGGCATTATCGATGGCCTTTCGACCTTTTGTCCGGAATACACAGTGAAAGCAAAACGTAGCACGATATATATCCCCGAGAACATCGTTAAACTAGAGGTAAATAATTTTCTATACAAATATTTGAATCTATTATGAAATGAAAAAAATATAAATGAAAATATTGGTAATTACATAATTGAAAACCACCATCACTAGAACAAGCATTGTGTAAGTAAGGTAGCATCCATATATATAAACAATCATTTTCACGCTAGGATTATCAAAACCTGCATTCGATATATGAATAACAGATGGTGCTTTTAATAGCTCTCACAAATACAATTCAAATGCCATTTTTTTTATTAGATGAAAAGCGTGTAACTTTTATTTTGGTTGTTTATTGTTGTACTATAGGCGACGTTCGATCATACGCATTCACAGTTGAACTTGGCCATAACGCACAAACATTCCTGCGAAGAAAACCTGGATCAATTTAGGAAATATCGATTGGAAATAAAATATAAATCAATTGCGCGCGTCATCGTCGAATTGCAAGATACTACCGAAATTTATATGAGAATTACTAATCCTGGTGCTCTTTTCATTTATGATGGAGAACGGGACCCACGATCAGTGTATCGTACCAATAATATGGGATGCAAGAATAGGAACTGCAGTATGGGATTTACAAATCTGCGTAGACTTGGTAATTAATTCTAGGTGCTAGAGAAGTGGATGCTTACGAGGTAAACTTATCAAAAACTGAAAATGACTAGTACATCTACTTTTGTTATTATTATCATTTGCTACTTTTATTATTGATTTTAGGAACTTGTGAATTTGATCTGAAAGCTGTTATGCTAATATGCTGCTTTCTCCCGACAATGCAATGCCATGGTATGGCCGTAGGTGTATTTCGAAGCGATATATTCTAATAGTACCTACTGTAACTAATTTCTAGCACCTAGTGGACGTAGAGTGAAGCGCATCGCTAAATACTTTTGCAATACGTTTTTAATAGTCTGTATTAATAATAATCATTGTTATTGATACTTATGGCATTTTAAAAACGGATTTAATAGCAATTGCATCTAATGATGTGCTTTTTATTGTAGATAAGATTACCGTCGAATTATCATTTTATGATGAGAAAATCGACACTATTTGTTTTAGATTGTATCAATATATATTTGTTACTCTGAAATTCACACTTTAGGGTCCCCTATTTTTTTTTTGTAATCATATTGTACAAGTTTCATTCTTTCAGGTGGTGCTAACGTTCTGAAGTTGCGGCTCCCAGACCAACAATTGAGCTTGTTGCATCGGTTATTTAGCCGGCTCCACAGAACGACGAATTTCGTGGCTAAAGTAAACAGTATTAAACGCCCACATAACGATAAGATTAAAGCGGTTAGTAACCTAAATAAATTTATTTCTGCTTTGTGTATACTCACTTCTATGCCAATCGTATCCTAGAATTGAAAGTAAATCAGGATTGACGGGTACAAACTATGTTGTGCATCATTCTGTGACAGCGCAGTGGGTAGTGTGTGTGCCTGCTAAATTTGCGAGCATGTGCCGGTCTGAGTTCGAATCCTGGCGTACACAAACATTGTCGCTTTGTTGCGTGTCTGAAATTATTCTTTCTCTTATTATTAATAACGCAATTATACCGTGAGAATTTAACTAATCAATGCAATAATTCCTTCTTCTCAAAACCTTATGTTTTAAATGTTTGTGCTTAGCGTTACGTGGCCTCATTTAATGCGTGTGTTCCTAAAACTTACGTACCACAACAAAGGTAATCCGATTTTATTCGACATCGGATTTTCCCGCTAAGATCCCGATAAGATAATTAATCGTAACTCCCCTTTACAAGCAGCTGCAGTATGGGAGATCATTTCGAACTTAATGTGTTTTTCTAAATAAAATTTTATTTTTTTGGCTGGATGGGCGAAACTTTGTCGTAAGTTAGAGGCTTCGATCTTTAACTAGATCGTTACCAAATTGTTAATCATATTTAAAGAAATGGCTAAATATTGCCGATTACACTTCTGCAAGATGTGCCGGATTAATTTAGTTCAATTCATATAGATTTTTACTGAAACGTATCTGGAAATCGTGATAATACTATGTTGTTCTAGTATTATGACTCTCTCTATATTTATGCAATTCGCAAACGTGGGCTGAACAGCGATACTGTAATATCAAGAAGAATATTGCAGCTCTGTGATTCCTGCTTTGATAAGTTTGATTGCGCCTTGGGTGACGCTTAAGTGTCTTACATTACATTATCCACCATATATCACAGTAAGAAGATGGCACTGTGTCTCGGTACGTGCGGATTTGTTTAGTCTTACGGAAATCTTAGCGCTTGTGTATACATTAATTTGTATCAAAATGTTTCTCCGCGAAAAATCATTAGTAAAGCGTGAAATAGGCGATTAAGAAATAGTGAATAATTAAACACGGTTAATAAATCTAGGATCGCTTTCAGGTTCGGGGGCATTTGACTGATGATCTATACCCGCGTATTCCATTTCGTGCAGCATACGCGATTGATTCCTGTAGACTTATCTCACTTGATCTTTGCCGTCAGATGGCGATCATGAGCAAGTGAGCGTTTGTTTTTTATATTGATCTTATTGGTCGTACTATGCCCTGATCAATGTTAAGTTACCTATGCAATTGGGAATCTATCATCATAAAACACGTGCTTCCTGTCAAAGTGAAAACTATGAATAAATGCAATTTTTGTCTTTGTTATTTTTCCTCTGTCGTACTGCAGTGATGAGATGAAGGAGTTTTGCTCTCAGCTAGAAGCGCAAGCACACAAAGATGGAAAAATGTTTGAGAGAGCAATGTTCGAAATAACGCAGGCTATAGATGAGGGTAACGTGATAATATATCGCCGGGCAGTAAATGATGTGCTGAACAAGCTTCACAGGCAGGATCGCCTGGAGAAAGAGAAAGGGATTGACCATGTAAAGGACGAGCCGCTCGTAAAAGGCATGCGGGTTGTATACAAGTAAGTACTATAAAAGTACGCTTTTCGACCAAAAATGCGCCTTTTGTACGCATTTTTCTGCAAAGTGCATTAAATGGGTTTACAAGTGCATTAGGTTTTACGCGCCCTCCTTATGCTTACGAAGTATTTTCTCTTCATCTAATAGTAGTCTTTAATAAGTGCGACAAACTATAACATACTCTCGTGCGAAAATATCAGTTATTATTGTTACAGGAGTAAAAAATTAGAATAAGGCACTAACTAAGTTTTAAGGATATTGCTTTATATGAGAACTGTACATCAGCAAGCAATAGAATGATACGGAGCGGCGAATCAAAATGCATTATACAGTTTGATGGAACCTGCAGCAAGTGCGTTCAATGCTACTTACATTATGCCCAAATGCTTGTAAGAGGAATTACGGCCTCTGTCCTGCCATTGCACCAGCTATATTGGTCCCTGAATCTTATTTCAAACACACTTACTGATTCGCTTTCTTAACTGGTCTCGACTTAGGCTATTGGTAAGCCTTCCTTTACAACTTATTTAAATTTCATGATACTTCAAATATATTGGAGACGTCGCTTAGTGCACTAAATTCATTTAAACGGTAGTTACAGCAATGTTTTATTTCGAGATGATAAACACTGGTTGATTATTCAATACCTGATTCTTAATTAAAAAAGAATGAGAAAGCTTTCGTACTGATGGGATCTGCTTATATAAGAGCCTTGCTAAGATATCACAAGATCGGTAGATGTTTATTCAATATGTCCACGATGGGATAACATAATATTCACATGATTTTAAACGTGATACTCAAAGGTTTAACTCACTTTAACAGGGTCTACGTTACTCCATCAAGGACAATACTTCGCCCTCCTGCCGAGCATGGTGACAACCGCATCTTGAGGGAAGTCGATCCTGACAGGATGTTGAGAGTGGCGTTCCTCGATGACGATCAATGTCCCTTAACGCACGGTTGTGTTGGGCCTTTCGGCAGAGAGTTCCTCAGGCAGACGGTATACTTCTTCTTGGAGGAGGGCGTTAGACTCGTAGGGCGCACTTACGAGTACCTGGCGGCCTCTTCATCGCAGCTCAGAGAGCACGGTTGTTGGATGTACTCGGAAGACAGCGAAGTATATAATTCAACGAGAATCTTCAAAAACACCATAATTATCATGAAGTCAATTTTACTTTACTATAAAAGGGCAACTAAATAACAGTTGTTTATATATATATATATATGTGGATTTTGCAACTGCTTGGCATTTGTTAGACTTAAGGGACTCCAGGTCGCTGCGTTGAAATCAATTAACAGTTAATCGTAAACTTACATCGTAGAGACGTAAAATATTTTGTCATAGTTGCCATATTAGAGGCCAATGAGAAAGAAGAATAAAATCTTATATCTATATAATGAAAATATCGTTCAAGTGGAAAAACTTTTAATTGGTTTTTAGACTAAATAGTTGCTATTAATTGTAACCGCGACCGAAAGGTTAAGATGTGTTGTCTGAACTTAGGTAAATAGGTTAGCGCCTAAATGATTATTTTTTTCTTATCCAAGGGTCGAACAGCACATACGATTCGTAAATCGATGGGAAATTTTGATAACATCAAATATGTTGGAAAGAAGATGGCTCGCGAAGGCCAATGCTTTTCAAGTACAACAGAAACAGTTAAGGTTTCTAACGACGAACTGGAAATCATAGACGACATTAAAGGTACATTTTGTTACATTTCGTTGAACTTTATCTTAGGTTATGGAATCGGTTTTGCCAAAATCTAACGAATGTCTCACCAAAATCAAATTGAGTTATATGAAAATAAATCAATATGTCAGGACAAATTAATTGAGACTAATTAGTAGCCTTACATAAGCAATCTAGCGCTCCTTTTGTCCTTTTACTATCACAGTGTCCTTGCGATCTTCTCTGGTCCATTTGTCAATAACAGGATTTTTAAATCAAAGAAATAAGGATACGAACCCTAATTGTGATAAAAAAATATATAAAGAAGCGAATATAATTATGGGTGGTTGCAGGAGGAATGCATGAATCGAGCCGTAAGCCATATACATTCAGCGACGGAGTTGGGAAAATTTCACCCGAGCTAAGAGACGATGTCTGTAATGCTCTTAAGGACACACTTAAAAATAAAATACCTTGCGCTTTTCAGGTTTGTCCAACAAGTATAAAATGTATCATTGTAAAGTTGTGCACTTCGCGCTTAGTCAATATCTGTTAGATCCATATCGATTTGTCGAGACAAGTGAGCTTGTACTCACGAAGCTTGCTAGATTAAAGCTACGAAAAAACAAAATCATAATATAAACAAAACGACATTTAGTTAAGTAGTATATTACGAATCAATATGCAAAAATAAATCTGAAATTTGTCTCGTCAAGCACACATGTGTTATCCCACAATATAACTAATATTTATATTTGCTCGTTGACCGCTATTAGATTCGATACCGTGGGGCCAAGGGAATGGTTGCTGTGGACCCGAACCTGAAGGGTCGCCGGCTTGTTCTTCGAAAATCGATGGTCAAATTTGAATGTGATACTTCTGATTCGTTTGAAGTTATTAAGGTTTCTGAAGAGCGTAAGTCCATTTTCCTTTGCTTTGTGCCTGCCTGCCTGCAAGAAAAAACGACCATTCATTTTTCTGCCAGGTCGGTTAAATAGTTTAGTCTTCAAAGTTTCCGACTGATGCGATGAACAAATAGTTTCCCATTCGAAACTATTACATTTCGAAACTTTAATATTAAAATTCAAAGGCCTAAATGTCCTTTATTATTCTGACCACCTCGATGTTCGCCCTTGGCTTGGCTAGCGTGGGACGAAGGGATTTTATATTGCAAAATAGTACCAACCGAGTGCAAGTTACTGTTGTAAATACTCGTCATTACGCTGAAAAGCAACTATTCGTAAGAGATCATACAGCAAAAACAAGAAGTGCTAAAACGCGATATAGCAAATATAGCAGCTACTGCTGGGTTACCGGAACTTTAGGTCCGCCATACCTTTTGAAAATCGTTTAACATTTTTTTTCAGGGAACGTCACCTTGAATCGTCAGATAATTACAATCCTCGAACAGATGGGTGTTAAAACTAACGTATTCTTGCACTATCAGGTATGTAGAAATAACATGTGTGCGCTCTCTTGAGTCTGGTTGTCATTGTTGTTGATTACTTTATTAAATAAAGTAATCAACAACAATTTTATTAAATAAAGTTAATATTATGTGTATTGAAGTACGAGATTGCATAATCATGACCGCAGCTTTATCATCTTAGCTTCTGTATGTATTCATATCTTCATCTTCTAAAAAAAGCTACCTGACGTATACCTAATGCTAAGATACGAAATTCGTATCTTAGCATTAGGTATACGTCAGATGCGTAACGCAAAAATGAGATATAATATGGGAAAGAGGAATTCATAAGTGCTTCGGCACAAAGCGCAAAGTCGTATCGTGCTGGCAAGGTACAATATATAACAAAAGATGTAACAAACATTGATCGTATACGGACGAGACCTCTGTTTCAAAAGACAGAGGCTACTTAATAGCCCTTCTGAGGAGGTAAATCCAACATTCATCGATTGGTTTCTCGAAGTCCACGGTCTTACCGGCTAGCATATATTCGTATAAATACTCTGTTAACAGTCGAAACGACTAGGGGTGTGAGGGAGTACTAAAAATATCGGATTGTATTAAATTATTAGAAATAAATGAACGCACGCAGCGATCTAATCAATTAATGCACTTCATAGTACTTGACGATGCAGATTTTGAGGTCTATAGATTTCGAAGAAGGCATTCTATTTTCTATAGAAACGCAATAACAACACTGTCCTTGGTTACTATTATCTACGCATCAAGTTACTTTTAACGCAAAATAAGTAGCTACAACAAAATGCATATACAGGACAGAAAAGAATATTGCCAACACAACCCTAGAGCTGGCTAGCGTTACGGCTCGAGCGATGGCAAACGTAAACAATAATAGGAGATAAATGGAGATGTCCCAAACTATGTTTTTGTATGGTTATTGTGTATGCAGGAACGCAATATTCTGGACTTCACGGATGCGCTTTTGATGGAGTCAGCCGCAGCTGCACGGCTCCAGTCATATATAAGAGACGATCAAGAGGACGCATTTGCGTTAAACTTCCGCGACTTTCGAGATAACCATATGTCGATCATCAGGGATCCATATTTCCGGTCAATGCTGCTTACGTTGTACAATAGCATTTTATGTAAGCAGTAACATCTGAACTTTTTGCTTTTTTTTTGAGTCACAGTTTTTTGGAATATTAGTTTTAGATCAGGCAGGACTATTTCTCAAGGCAAGCATTTAGTAACCACAAAAATTGAATTCATAACGTGAAAATATTCGAAATGGCTAGAATATAAATGGTCACACCGGCCTTATGTATATTCATACCTTTATTGTGCTTTGCTAAATAACGGTCAATAAGACTACTAATTCAGGAATAATAAAAGAAACAGTTGCGACAGATACCACCAACCAAGTTGCGTGTAGAACGATTCAGTTCACTACAGCAAATTAGCATGCAGACGCTAACAACGATGCCTACATTAACAAGCATTTAATAGCAGAAGTGTTAGTAAATTATAGAGATACTTACATTCTACGGTCAACGAATAGGCAGCCATTTGGTCAACGAGCGAATAATAAGCCTTGCTTCTATATTTCAATTGTTACGAATGATGTAACCAGGACACTTTGTTTATGTTACACAAAATGTTAGGTAATACTCTTTGATGCTTGTTCTCGCTCGTTATTAATCATCTTCCGACTCTAATTATGACAATGTAGCAAATTTACGGAGCAAATCACGAATCGCTATTCCGTGGACGTTAGGACGTAATTTGCTCGGCGTAATGGATGAAACAGGAACTCTCGAATATGGAGAGGTGTATGTCCAGTATACGGTACGTGAAGACGTTTCGGACGAGGATTATTATAATAGAATAACCAAAAGAGGCGCCAATCCATCGAAAAGAAATAGGGACAATGTGGCAGAGGACGACGAACATTCCGAAACAAAATTAAAAGGCACAACAAAGGTTCTAACAGGTAAACGGGGTTAATAAGCGACTGACATTCCACTACTGTAGAGAGCTCGGTTCAGGTTTACACAAGATGCTTATCCATTTGTCCTTGTAAGGACTATAAAGTATCGTTGTAGTAAAGTATCATTTTATTTGTTGTTTCGATATAGAAAATATCTTTAGCGCATAGCTGTTTTCACTTTGTGTTATTGGTGTTGTTCTTTGACTGTACAAAGGTCCAGTTGTGGTGACAAAATGTCCGTGTGTTGCTCCTGGTGACGTGCGAATGTTCACCGCAATAGACGTGCCTCAACTGGCCCACCTAAAGGACGTAATAGTGTTTCCAGCTAAAGGGCCTCGCCCTCATTCGAACGAAATGGCTGGTAGCGATCTGGACGGTGACGAGTACGCGGTTATTTGGGACGAACGTTTCTTTTTCAAGGCAAGTATTTTTCATAAATAATGGTAACCTCCATGAGATTCGCAGATAACACAGCATATGGCAGATGATCTATTATAGAGTTAGCACTCATCTGATTGACTATAGATGAGAATCAATGAAGCGCTTGGGGCCTCACAGTAACAAGTAACTTCTTCCCTTTTTGTTTCTAAGTTTCACGCGAAAAACGGACAGTTAGTTTCTACATATACCATATAGGAATAATTTCTTCGTTTTTGCCGAGTAAGATGTAGGGTTCTTTTCATTTCTCATTTTAGATCGAAGTAGTTGATACTTAGTGTGCTCTCTTTTTGTTATTGGTTTCAACGTGAAGTGTCAGTGTGAGGAGTGCAAAAATCGTCGCAACGGTGCTGAGGAGAATCCAAGCACATCCCGTCGGGCAGTGCTATATAACCATCCCGCAATGAACTTCTCTGATGAACCCCCTAAAGAAAAAAACAATATTAGTTTAAAAGATTACTATGAGTTCTTTTGTGACTATATCATGACCGATCAGGTCGGTCGAGTTAGCAATGCTCATCTAGCTAGTGCTGATCAGGAACCTGAGGGTAAGTAGTCAAGATCCACTCTCTAAATGATAAGTATTACGCACTCAATGAGGCTTACTGTGCAGCTTCCACAAATTTTGATAATTTTTTAAAGATAAAATATATACGCTAAAAATTATACGTAGCATGTAAAGAATTAAGTAATCCAAACAAGCTTAGACCGTATGTTTCATTACACTAGACCAGTAGTCAAAACATCTAACAAATATTAGTCAAACTTTTGCAGGAATATTTTCCGAAAAGTGTGATAGACTAGCTCGCAAGCTAAGTACTTGCCTAGATTTCGCAAAAACCGGACATAAAGATAATTGCGGAGTGTCAGACTTTGTGAAACGTTATCCTGACTTCATGGAAAAACAAAGTCATAAAAAGACGTACAGGTAAGTGGGAAATTATGCCTTTTTATGTCCATCTTCTAGGTAGCATGTTTTACAAGAAGCAGATGTTTGCCCTTTAAACAATACATCATGTTAAAATTCCTGCTATTCCTGTGCATGTAGATATTCGTATAATCTTAAACTTCTATTCTCGGCTTTGACGTTTTTCTACAGATCTAATCGAGCCCTTGGACACTTATTCCGTTCATGTCGCGTTCTGGAAGGCTCTTTCAACCTCTCGTCTATGGGAAGTGATGATAAATATGTGAACGAGCTTTTTCTGTTACCCGGATGGGATAAGATGGCTGAACCCGCCAGGCGACTCGTCATGCTGTACGATCAGCGGCTGCGTAAAGTTCTTGAACAAGCTGGCATTGTCTCAGAACCTGAATTGATGACTGGGCTCATCACTCACTTTGATAAGTATCAAAGTAAAAACTTCCACGAGGTTGAAGAACGGCAAGAACAGCTTGCGGCACAGGTTTGCATTTCAGCAGAATGGCACGATTTTTTATGGGTGCTTATTTACCTCTAATATTTATTTTCTTCGCTTGTTGCTCCGGTCTATTCGGCAGCTATATACAAAAGGCGCTTTAGGTTTCTTTCATATAAGACGAAACTATAGGCGATGTAAGGAGGCCTAAGTAAGCCTAGTTTCAAATTTGGCGGCATTCAGAATTGATAACTCTGCTTCGCCTTGCACAAAGGTAGTGTGTGTATTGAATAATAAGTATTCTATGAACCGTAATACAAATTTGCGAGATATAAGGTCAGTCTGGTTTGCTTTCGGGAGCACCCAGATATTTTTCAGTGTTCCCGTTGTCTTGCCTAAAATAGAGTGCATGTCCCTCTTTTAGCTATATTATTTTCAAGCTTCCAGGCAAAAGTATTACATGATTGTAGAACTAACTCATATAATTTGACTAAGTGCATTGACATCGCAACGAGCAAATAAGTTTTAGACAAATGACCTTTCGGTGGTTTTTGGCTATCAGTGGTTGAATGTAATATACCTAACTAATTGACACTTTCTCTAGCGGTCATATTTGTGCCGACGAATGACCGAAGATTTTGACAAGTGCGTGGAGAACGCTCTCTCTGATACTGACAGAGACAATGAAGAAAAAAGGACTGAAACGCAACTATATTTGGCATCAGCATGTTATGCTGTCGTGTACAATCCAAAACCAACAGATCCAAAGACAGAGTTTAAAGGATTGCCGTGGATTTTCTCGCCTTATCTTATGAGGTGCCTCGAAATGACTAGAGCCATGTATCCATCAGCGTTCGACCCGATCCCTGACTCCCCTATAACAGTCAAAATTACTGATGCCATCGTGAGAAAGATCCAAAGGGAGGCGCCGGATTTGCAGGACCAAGGATCCTTTATGCACGTTTATATTACCTTAGTGAGCTGGGCCGAAATCGAAGACCTTCACCGCCGAATCCGCGATGAAGCCAATGCTCCGAACTGTCCCCTGATTTGTGCCAAATGTCTTAAAATCCTGTATCTGGCTAGCAGGAGGAGCTCTATGTTTGATGAGGTATGCAGGCGTTATGTGAGTGTGGAGCTAAATGTGGTGTAGGGATGTTTGAACTTTTTTTTTGAAACAAGACTATCCCCCTAAACATGTTATTGCAGATATAATAACGCTATTATTACAACATCACTAAACACGGAATGAAGGACTCTACGATTCCAGGCCTTCGGCGTTTATTCTAATTTGTTTTGCTAATGGACGCGCACACGATTGTGTCATATTCAGTATGACAGTGTACGCAGGGCTGCATATGATTAGCAGCACTGTTAACTGTTTTCCATATGAGATACCATAACGACTCGACATCGTAAGCTAAGTGTTAGAACTAAAAACCTAATGAACTTTTTTTGTGGGGATAATCGAACGGATTTTATTGTATTGCATTTGACTTTGATTGAAAAACTAAGTCCACATAGTTGTAAGATAACATGTGTAATTAACTTAATCAATTGTCGACTAACGGTATCCGTATGCCAATAGCACTACGATGGGCTGATGGGCTCAGAGGTGCTGCTGTTTATGCGTTACTGCGCGATGGAGTTCGAGTCAAAAACGAGCGTCGAAAAACTTGGTTTTGGCGATTGTACATCAATGTGTGGGATGAGGCGTAACGATACGATAATTCGCCAACGCATTACTATGGCCGCTATGAAAACGTACAGCAGGCTAGCGGTATCAGGTGATGTGTGTTCGATTGCGGGCCTATCATGTGAATTCGAGCACAATAAAACATTGAATTATGCAGCACCACAGCGTGAAGGTTCTCCAGTAAGTACAACACGTACTGGATTTATCAGATAAACTTAGCAAAGAATCTGGAAGAAAACTGGCTCTAGGCTTCCCATAGTAAATCAATAATAGTTGTTTTTCTGTATAGTTGCTGCATTCACTAAAGATTTTTTTGTGTGATGTCCTTTTACGCCCTCAACACGTTGTTTGTAGATGGTACTTTGCATAGAGAAGGAGTATAGTCGTAGACTATTCTACGAGAACATGTCTGAGGTGCAAGACATTTTAAAAGACTGGTGTGGCGCAGATTCACCCGAGGACCACGTACGTTGACCTTCACGTCTTATCGTTACAAAGACTGAGAAGCTTCTATCTTTGATAGATAATAATAACTGCAGGCGTGGTAAAACACTATTTTGATGCTAGCTATAATCAGAACTGGCACATGTGTAAGACCTCAAATGAAAACTTCCCTAAGAGTTTGAAAACAGTGGAAGCGGCGATGAGCGGCGACCTAGGTTAAAGCTAAGTATTGAAAGAAATATTTAGGACATTTGAATATTCGAAGGTACAAACGTGTATGCCCCAATAATCTCAGCCTTGTCACCCATGCTATAAATTATTGCAAGTTCTAGGTTAGATACTGCCATTGCTTTACATACTATTTTACTATAACTACTACTGTAACTTTTCAAGTTTTTTTACTGTTGTTTCACTTCCTGTTGGCCGTTGCTTTAGCTGTCTTTGATATTCAAGGACAGTCGCGACCGAACCCAGGTGGCAGTTGTCCTTGTGGCTCGAGACCTTGCCCACTGCCGGCTCGAGGAGAAATTGTATGGCTACGAAAACGAGGATGCGTTAATCGCAGATGTTCAGAACGAGCTAAAAAAGCGACGACAGAGTCGTGTAGATATGCTAGACAATCATAAATAACTCCAGCAGATTACTCTACACTTGCAATAAAAATTACTACGATTAAATAACTGTTTTTTCGTTTATAGTAGCTTAGGTGTTTGTATTATTTAAATTGCTACCTCTGGAAGCTTCCGGAATGCATTCAAATTCTTTAGGTGCACAACGTTTCTAAGTTCTAACTAGCAAAAAGTTTCACAGATCGACGGGTATGCAGTGTCAACTTGAGGATGTTTTATGGAATAGCTTCAATTAGCACGGCGGCATTCAGTTGGATCGATTAATGCAGCATTTACTGTGACGAATGCACATAATATAAGCATAAAACACATCGTTTGTTCTACAATATTTTAGCTCTAATCACTAATCATTGCGCGAGTTATAAATAGCAGACTACTGTTGCTAGAATCTTGTTTCTCGCTTACGTCGTTGGATTAGTAAGCAAAGGCATCTAAATTGAGACTAATGAGATTCTCGAATAAGAAAATCCCTCGACAAACATTTTTATATGTACTACAAGTGTTATTCTTCAATCTAAGCACAATCTGTAGCTTTAATCTGACATAACTGACTGAAGGAATGTTTGCACGATGCCGGTGCGAGTCCGTGAACGTCCTATAGATAGCACAAATTTGGCGCTCGACTGCGGAGACTTCTTGAAGTCTCCACTCGAGATTGACATGAAAGACTTCTATTCAGTAACCCTTTATACGTAGTGGTCCAAAAAATTCGAATTTAGACTGTTTAACGGCCGAAATACACCTGTATTCTCAAGTAGCCAGCCCTACACCAGTCGGCTACTATAATCCGAAGCATCATTTTTGATGGAAAACATCTGATCTTCCTTCAGACACTTCAGCTATCCGCAGCTGTTCGATCGTTTGTAGAACGTCCAAA
The DNA here is from genome assembly GCF_002532875.2 of Varroa jacobsoni. Taxonomy (NCBI): domain Eukaryota; kingdom Metazoa; phylum Arthropoda; class Arachnida; order Mesostigmata; family Varroidae; genus Varroa; species Varroa jacobsoni. The sequence goes on along the minus strand of NW_019213208.1, from coordinate 191,497 downwards.
TGAGTTTCTTCAGCGATGCGTTCGTGCTTCGAAAAAATATGGCTTCTACCCACAAGGATTGCATTCTCCTGATGGTGAGTAAGCAATTTTTCCATCGAAAGTAACAAGTATGTCGCCAGAAGAAATCCAAAACGACCTGCTGCGTGATTCTAGAAAAATTAAGTTGCACACGATACCGGTTCAGTTCATTGATTTTGTGGTTCACAAAAGGCATCAGTCTGACTTCTACGATAGGTAAGCTGTACCTGAGGTATTCATGAACAATTCGTGACATCTCAACTCATTCACATCCAGTGATTTTGCTGACTATATAATAGAGACAGACGGATCACTAGAAATGCGACAGTGATTAACTTTGAAGTCCGCCCTGTCTTTACGTTGTGGTGTTCTGGAACCTGCTTTTCATTCTTATCTGTAACGCCTATGGGGCAATCATTTCGGTTGCAGTTCGTCTTCGGTTGTAGTGTCGTTTAAACTACGCACTATCGTCCATTATGAGACCGTTCTGAAAGACCTGGCGTTTGTCTGATACCATGAGTAGCGGATGAACGAATACTTGTTACGGTAAACTGTACCAAAGTTTGCCCCAGTTTAAATGCCATGCTCAATATATATATATAACTACCTTTCTGATACCATTGCTTTATCTATAAGCATATTTCTCGTTAATACTATAATAAATCTAGTGTTGTCATTGTCTCTACACTAATTTTTAAAACAGCTAGAAACAATTTAACCTAGGAATATGACTTTTATCAAAAATTTCCATTTATTTTAAACGATCAAATCCCTAAATTTTTTTGTAAGAGCAGAAGATTCTCGATTCAAAAAACTCGAAATTAAAAAAAAAATACATGTGTTTTTCTGTGTAGAAATTTTTTTAGAATTGAATAGAAAGCTATTTTGAAAATATATCACTCCACTGGGTTATCCTAACTATTAGTCCTCTGTTCCCAACTGTTAAACATGTTTTGGGCTTTTGGGACATATGGAGACATCGCGTTTTTGGGACCTTGGCATACTATCAGCCCGAAGTATAATTTTTTTTTTCATATAACGTATTTTTAGCGTACTTTAACGAGTTTACATCTATCCATATCGTTTGACACACAATTATTATATTATTAGTAAAAATAATATTTGATTAATTAATAATACTGTTAAAGTATTATGAATGTTATTTGCAGATCGAAGATGGAATACTTTGAAAATGGCTAGTAATAAATCCCGAACTGAAAACCTAATCGCGGTGAATGAAAAAACGCTACTTTGAATATATATATTTAGATATAGTATTATAAATAACTCAAAAGAATTACTTAAGTGCTTCATCTTATATGTATGTTCCGTCTAAATTAGGACAAACTATTTTTTGGTACCAGCAGAACGCTTGTTCTCTCTAAGTTAAAACTTGCACTAATCTTGATTAAAAAACAGGGACTCGTTTTCATAATTCGAGCGAAGGCTGATTATTGCTTAATTTTTTCACGCAGAACGAATGCTACTGAAATCGACAATTTACGTTATTACCAGGTTCCAAGCAGGATTTCGGAAATCCTGAACTTTCCCACTGGCAAAAGTGGAAGAACCTTAATAAAATTTTCAATAGTATCAATAGGTTTTGTCTATGACAAAGGATGTATCTAGACTTGTGGTTTTATGAAATGTGAATATGAGGAGTATGAGTTGTGCTAAAAGGTATATATGGGAAGACACGCTACACTTGCAACATCACGTCTATGTAAAAGAATTTACTCAGCTGAAAGACCCTTTGCATGCTGAAATACCGTCTAAAATGCTTGTATCGTTGCTTGTTAAAGTTGCGGTGGTTTACATTGTAGACCGTGTTGCTTATCCAAAAACCACCGATTCCAACTTGACAGGGGTACAGACACATACCACACTATTGTTGTTTAATTTCTAAATAACAATAGTTCAAAATTTAGAGGCCTGTTCGTTAGTATAACGAATAACACAGATTTATGAAGAAATAACAATAGGCCTAACATTTGTCCAATCACTTCAGAACCTTAAAGTTCCGCAAAGTCTAGAGTCAAAACGAAAGATACATAGAAGCCCCTTCATACAGAACAGAAGAATGATACCTAAGCATGATACCGGCTTTAGTAGCCTTTCTATGATGTCAAATAGTTTCATTCAAAACTTTTACAGTCTTTATTATTACAATTATTATTAGAAAGGACCACATGTCTAGCATATAGGTAGGTGGTCAGAGGTCCAAACAGATGGCGCGATCATACATAAATTAGTCACGAATTGGTTCAGGTATTGGAAACACCATATTGACAATGAATTGACTGAACAACAACAAGCTAGAAACAAAAAATTGGTTAAAAATTGGCTCACTGTCATTTTACCACCTAGCGAGTGCATTTAAATATTGCCCGTTCAAAAGAACGAGACCATTACTAATTGTGGTGAAGGTCTATTGAAGCGACTATTGTAAGTACATTCCGAGAAAATACGTCAACAAGAAGATCACTGCCGAAAGCGCCCTCTCAGTTCGGGAACAGCGATAGCTACAAATCACAATTTACTGTATAAATATTTAGCGATTTTATCAGATCTAGTAGAACAAAACATACTAGAGCATTTCCGTACCATCTCGAATCTATTGGACTAACCAAGAAGCTTATCAATGTATTTGTAAATGACTGTTAAAAGCTGCGATAACGAAAAGTTAGCATAAGCAGGGAACGAGGATGTCTTACTTGAATACTAGGTGTAATTCAAGTTTAACTGGGAAAAATTGCCAGTAAACGATTCATTACACTGTTTACCAGAAACTACCTTCCAACGATTCCGGTGATGACTGCCGATGAAATCCTACTTTATATGCTTTATATGAAATAGCGCAAAACCTTGCTTATCTATTATAATTTAAGAACTGTTCCCGTTTTCCACAGGTTAGTATTTTTTTTTTGTCAACCTAGTCGGTATTTCGTAGACTCTCATACTTTTAGAAGTTATATTTCATAATAATAATAATAGTAGCTTTACGTATCAATATAGAAATACGTGCTGTCGTTTGTAAATTTTAAGAAATAGTCTTTTTAAAAAACTGAATAATTTATGTAGGCTTACGTTAATAGTGTATTAAAATATATATTTAAAAAAATATGCAATAGTTGCTTATAAATTAAACGCGAAATCAAGAAAATGGGCTTAAATTATTCTTATATATATGTATGTATTTAGCTAATGTACGTTTTCGGACATAATCACTATCTGTGGTTGGTATTTGATAGTTGACCATTACTCTTTCACTCTTAAAATATATTAAATTTATTGAAATATTCTACGTTGCATCGCCGTCGCAATGTATTACAATTCCGCTCAAAATAGTTGGTTGTCTTATATCTTTCGGCTATACGTCGCTAGGTGTTGGTTAGGTTTTGTTCGCTTGCCAATTGATGTCATAATTCAAAGCGATATGAACCTGAATTTCAGGTCACAAAACAGGTGAGAGCATTTTATTTCGACAGATTCATCCCACAATGTTTCAGGGGCTAATTACTGTTAACGTTCTCTTTGTCAATTCGATTCGAGTTAGCAATGCTTCAAAACAAATTATTCGTAAACAGAGAAAAAGACTAGTTCGCTTCTCAAGTCACCGAGGTTTGAAGAACATTAGTTGAAAACACAAACTTATGAATTCCTTCATTGGGATCTAACGTTGTTATAATTCCAGGCGTGCTAGGATTCAATGATCTGTCGTATTAGTAAGAAACCGTCTTATGTATTAGCCCCAAACCGAGGGTACGCCTGAACCTACAACCCTTCAAACGAAAACGATAACACCTCCTCTATCAATTAATGGTTCGAGTACGTAGCCGGCTGTGTGCCCTATTAATAACTCGGATGTCCGTGGATAAACTGTCGAAAGGATCCAGCTCCAGCACTTGATTATGCTGCTGCTAACAAAGCAGGCCCTCCGTGCTCAATAAAATCCTGAACTGCTAACCTCACTCCACTTCTTCTTTTAGATGGACGATAAGATAGATGCTTTCGATTAGACTGGTTCGAGTTCAATATCTGCCCGCCTGTCGATCGCGCATTCCCTCGAACATTTAAATAGTAGTGATATCGCTTGGCATGTCTTGTCTCATTCGATAGTGTACCTGCTAGTTGTTGTCTGATCGTTTTCAATCTTCGTTGCGAATATGCTATCTCAAACTCTATCTGCTTCCTCTTCTTCCTTAACTCTTGTGTCTCTCTACTATCACCCAAGTACCACTTAAAATAAGAAGCAAGATTACCAAAAGGGAGAAGGCGCATACGCCAAGGAAACAAGCTAAAAAATCAAAAGCAAAAAGTGACAAAAGCTAAGCCCAACTCTGTGGGGCTCAACATATAAATACATGGGTGTCGGGAAATTGCCGATAATAATACTGATCCGGGCAACTATGAGATGCCTACGAATTGCTTGGATGCTATACTGTGAATGATCTAAAAGTGCTACATGAGAATGCAAAACACTGGAGATATATAATATGGGGGTTTGAAAAAGCTCCGTCTACTGGAACACCTATACGGATACGCAGCTTCCATTAAATCAAGAACAATAGAAGCTCATAAAAGATACCTCACAAAACTTGTACACATTGAAGTTAAAAAACAAAATAGAAACTATTGTACAAAAGAAAACCGTTATGAAGAACATAAACATCTATCTCAACAAGGATCAACGTCGTCGATACTCTGCTACAACCTCGTGATGACCCAGTTCAACACATTGCTGACACTCACCCTACGGCCTTTATCAACTACAACCGAGGAAATCGTGATCTAGCAAATCAACTTAGAATTAGATCAAAACGAAACCATAGGACCAAACTCGTCATTGTATGGGGTTAGCCCAGCACAGGCAAATTCTATGGCGTTCGCAAATGCGCCACGGAGCTGGTTTAAAAAGATGAAATTTACGATAAAAGTAGGGGAGAGTGGTGGTACGATTACTCGAACTATAAGGCTGTCATCATTGACGACTTCTACGGTTGGATTAAATACGATGAATTGCTTGGAATCGCTGATAGATACCCATACAAGGTACCTATTAAAGGGTCATTCTAGCGGATATCGTACCTAGTAATATTCGTACATAGTAAATTAGTCTTCATATCCTCAATTGAAAACAAACATTGCAGTAATGCGTAAGTGAAAAATAAATCAGTCTCGCATTTTACGTTAGTGAACATTTATTCCAGAATGGTATTTCTTATTAGTGTAGAATCGTGTAGAGTCAGCTCTTAGATCGTTTGGCCTTATTAGATTGTCCAGCAAACTCCTTCGTATCACTCCGTCAAATGCCGTTATAACTCAAGCCCGTATGGCTTCTACTGGTTCCATCCAGAGCCAGAATACACAACACTTGTGTACACTTCTCCGTTGAAAACAACATTTCGCGATCTAAAACCACTTGGGTTTGGCTAGCAAAGTGCTAAACGTAATTATATAATCCTAAAAATTGACGCCAATTATTTTTGCTTTTATGCATCTAGCATAAACGGGTGATATGCAAAGCGTTCGCATTTGGTCAATTAGTAACCATTTTTTTTCAGCTCTCTAACAAAAGTGTCCTAGTTTTAGATCTATGTTGCATGTCCAGAAATCTTTTTTTTCGATTATTGTGACGTGCTTTTATGTAATGGAATGCAATTATTCTGCATGTAATATAGCAATCCCTGTAGGGTTCTACTAGATATCACCTTAAATTTTGTGAAGGACGTACAATCACGTGTTTTCCTTAGGTAGAGTGATTATGTCGGCAATTAAAGGATGGGACTTTTAATACCGACCCAGAATTCGTGGACGGTTTTTGCCACCGTAGCGCTAAAATATAGCAGATCATCAGAGCCAGCTGCAGGCGTGAAGGTGACCTTTACGGAATCCTTGACGCTATTGTCCGAGTGTGTCACTCCCGACTGTGAAGAGGACATATGCCAATTTTAGCAATTAGCTTTTAACCGATTTTTACCATGAACATTGACAGCAACTTTTTTTTACTGATCACGAATATCAAAGAATGCTTTTAGGCGAAAAGGGATTTACAACTTCAATATGAATTCAGCCTATCCTACTAATGCAATCCAGCCAAAATACAATGGTCATCATCCGCGTACGAAATAGTATCTTATCGCAAGCAACCAAACTTCTCACAGTGTGATATAGTGCATACAGCCTCCAAAGGGGCGTACTCAACTTTTCATTTGATGTCTATACAAATACGTATAGTATTGCGATATTTCCATTTTGTACTTACTGCTGCTCCAACATCCTTGCAGTCGACAGTTTTTACATTAGGTGCACTTGAGGAGAAAGTGCCCGGTACAATCGAATCGTCACCGACTTTGCGGGCCGTTATTAGAAAACCCTTGAATTCTGCGCCGGAGATGGTAACTGGAATCAGGAGAAATATTATATGTTCCGAACTATGTTACATCTAAGGTGATATACGAAACAATGAAGTATGCAATATGTTAGAATTAAGTACTGGGTTCACGGAATGATTATCCATTTTAATCTAATGTGTGACCCCCGCAGTAAAGCATTTGTCGCATTGAAATACAAGAGAGACTAAACTCGCGTTATTAGCTGTAGTAATGACTTAATACATACGTTCCTCTGTCCCTAGTTCTGGGCTCCGTCGAAACTGGATCTATTTAGTATTATCAACTGTCTATTTCATATATTCCTTGTTCCTTTTTAGGTTCGTCGATTTATTGATTAAAACCATTATCTTCGGGAAAAGATATCAAGTACGAAAGAGGTTGGCGAGCGTTAAAGGAATATGATAATGGTTTTACGCAAATGCCTTCAGGTGCATGTAACCCTATGGATATGAAGACGTGTCTACCTGCATAATTGGCACCCTCTTTTTGAACATCCACTTTATAAGGGTTTGTGGAAAGAGGCTGAGGGTCAACCTTGTGCTTCGGGACGCCACTCAAGCAAACGCTTCCAGGGGCTCCATCCTTGAACGCCAATACGGACCCAACGAATGCCACACACACCACAGTGATCCTAGCCTGCATTTTAAGCTATACAAGGGTTATCGCACATCTGAAAGAACGGCACATTATAACTTCATTAATTAAAGTTTCTTTTATAATGTGCATGCTTTCATCTGTGCTTGCAAAGTGTCAAACGGCTTATAGACATAATTGTCACACTTACTTTTTCTTATATGTCTTACCAGAAATAGAGGAGAATGAACAACAGTCATGGCCACGATACCACCTTAATACTTTCAAAACATTATTAATCGCTATTGATAAAATACGGTTAACTACCAGACATGGAACAGAATATTAAATCAAAGTAGTGCCTACTCGACTGTAAGTTAACCAGTATGTTAAGTGGCAGGAGAAACATATACAAATACAGAGATGAAGTTGTAGCCGAAAACTCTTTAATGCTGTTGACATTTGCTTCTGTGTGAGCAAATAAACTTACCACGATCTCCCTATAAAACAAAACCAGCAAGACTAGTGTCAAGCAACGGATATCTCACAATGTGTTTTTCAAAATACAAATACATAGTACATTTATTTATTATTTTAACGCAGAGGAGTTTGAATTTGACAAATTCTATATAGAAGCAAGAACTATAAGATCTATTAAAAAAAACGCCTGTTTTTTTCCATTTAAGCCATTTTTTTCGAAATTTCACATTGCTAGTGTACATATTTCGCTATAGACCGTCTTTTCTATCGCACACTCAACGAGATTTACTTAGAGAAGAGCTATTTTTATGACTGTGTGTTGTTGATCGTGCTTGTACAGGAAAAATAAAAAAGTTCACTATCTGCCAGTAAACTACGCTATTGAACGGTGCAAAAGAATGTTCCTAAACCCTTACGAGACACTTACTTAAAGATGTGGATTATTGGGTCTTTAAAATTATATATATATATATATATATATATATAGACATTTCTAGTTTTTAAATCGAACAATAGAGCTACAGCTAAATCGGTAAAGCTAAATGGAGCATCTAACGCAAAAACGTTCCTGAAAAATGTCATCTCTGTTTGAATATGAATATATAGGATCTATATAATAGATAGTCAATGGTGCGTAAATTGTATTTTTAATACAGTAAGGTAAGAGGCAGAATAAGACTTTCTGCCACATATGCAAGAGGTGGTGCAGTTAAAATTGTACACACGCACACGTACACATCCATCGATGTATACGTATGGTGTATCTGTAGGCTTGTGTGCAATTTTTGGCCTTGAATGAGGGGCAGCACGCGCAATCAGAATTATGACGTGATATAGAAATGGTGATCGTTGAATCAGTATGCGAAACACAGAAGTATAAACGACAACCATTCGATAGCGAAGTCATAAGTGGTAGTCTCTCGTGAAGATTCTATGAGCACAGCTACACAAGTCATTCTCGTCAGAAGCGACTCCACACTTATTTGCCCCTATGCGACTTGAAGAAAAAATGTTGCAACCTGTTATACGCGTTTGTGTTTATCGGCTGTCCTTGATCTTGCTTTACGCAACAGGAAATTCAAGTTAGCTGGTGGCGAAGCAAAGACGCAGGACAACAACTACATAAGTTATTCGATTCGTGTAGTATGACAAAGACCAGAAACATAATCCAACAGAATCTGAGCTAGCAGAACGAGGCAATATCCTTCTTGCTACCATATGTTCATATTTTTATTTGAAAGCTCAAGGAAAGCTCTTATTGCCGTTGTTGTCAGGTGGAAGAAAGGCCTGAAATGCCGCTCCATATAATTGGTACATAATTTCGCAGCCAATTTCAATACACACACACACTACAAAAACCATGCCTTGATTTATCATTATTGAATCTGATCTGCTACATTTTTCCAGTGTTAATGAAAACCAGTACGTATTTGCTATACGCATTTCTCACATTGACGCAAACAGTGATTGATGAAAAAAAATCTAAACCTGAGACGGCTATATTTGATGACCAGATTATTACTAACTGGCTTCAAGAGCTTCTCCCGCCTGGCTGAAATCTTCCCCATCCACTATAAGCCAAGATCATTCTGCCAAATTTCATAAGAGCGAACTAAATCTATTCGTTAACCAGATCTGCATTGCGCGTCTATTTGAACTATGTGGGTATTCGGCGCGGCTGCGTAACAATTGAACTTTCGGCAATGGTCAGCTGAAACTGCTCAGAGATAACACTCGCCTAGCTCAATGGTAAATCATAAATAAACGCCTATGAACCATAATACAAAACGATAATACATTGCGTCTAAGACCTTGTCCACTACCAATTATAACGCATTGAATCTTTGCTGAAAACTTCGACCACATATGAAGAGCATTTAATTATCTAAGATGATTAAACTGTTCTACAAGTACACGGCCATACGTGCTGTGGCAGTTTCAGAGCAGGCACCTATTATTTTCGTTTTGACGCTTCACTGTTTTCTGTTGGCTTTTGCTACGTTTCGCTGGCTACCATTACATTGTCTGTCTGAGCCTAATACCGACTTGTCATAATGAGTATAGGCGCATAAGTACGTAAACGGGCTATTGAAATAAGCAGAATTCCACTTACCACTGATAGTGCATGAAGATTGGCGCTTGGCAGCAAACATGTGCGCTTTATAGAAGACTGTATTGAATGAGGGCGTATGGTGGTCGGAGAGAGGGGCATCTGACTACTCGCCACTGTTTACAGAAATGATAACGAAAAGTTTGAGAAGGGCTGTTACTTATGAAGTGTATACGTATACCATGCATGCCTTTAAAACAATTCTGAAACAGACCTATTCAGATATGATCTTGAAGTGTGTTTGAAAATAGTTAATTATTATTAACCTCTCGAAGTTACAAGTTTTTCTCGCTATTAGGCATTCCATCAGATGGCTATACGTGGAATTGAATCTAAATTACAACCTGTACCTAACACTAGTAAACAAGTAGTTTTCCTTTCACTGTTACCCACATAGACACATTACTTGTCGTCATCGCTGATAATTTCACGTAGAAAGCAGTCATTGTGACTAGAGATACAATGAGTGCTTGTGTTACAAATAACGGGGGCTTCAGGCTCCTAATTTTTGAACAAGCCCCGTAGATTTAAGCCACATGTCAGTTGTGAAGTAGCTATTTGACTACGGTATCTAATATCGACTAATCGTCCCACTCCAAAACCGTCTTCAGCCGGTCCTTATTGACGCCAAGTAACTGACCGGGACAGAGGCGCGTCTTCGAGTGCTAAGATCCTATGAACTTAGCAAATAGTTTTTCAGGCACTCAAATTCACATAACTTGGCGCAAATATCACGTGCTGCTTCGACAGCCGTTTGAGGTCTGCAAGAGACAAAATAGAGTAGGCTTCTTCTGCTTCGAGAGCCTAAATTCGACATAAAAGTGGCTTTACTGCGTAGTGAAATAGCAACCAAGTTATAGGGGTAAGGCAGCGCTTTCATGAAGTTACGTGAAAAGTAAACAGCAAGAGAGACAAACATTCAAACCATATAGCAGATCATCTACATCTTAACTTAATAAGAGATATAAGGCCTGGCAAAATTCCCTTACTAGTTATTTCTCGAAAGAATTTAAAAAGACCGCCATTTCATGGGCCTTGTTTCGTTGCTAGCAAATCTCAAACCTTTAGGAATATGGGACCTTTTAAATATGCCCGGGCCTCTTTGCGAAGTGAACTCTACTTTTTAGAAAATTCGTCGCTTTTTGTGTAGGTCATAAATGTCATGTAACGAATAGTAGCTAGCCAAAGTTGTTTCTCCTCTTCCGAGAACCAATAACTATTACGGCTCGGTCGAATAGTTTTCGCTAAGCGATCCTTAGCATCGTTTGCTTTTTTGATGAATTCATATTGATAATAGTATGCGAGCATAGTTCGGCAAGTGCGCACAAGTCAGTGATGTCAACTCGTGCCAAAATGATAGAGTTATAACAAAGGTAGTTCAGCATTCAGTGATGAAAAAATGTTCATTAAATCCACTAAGCTAATCTCTGTTATATATTATGCGTGATATATTGTTTATAACAATATATACATAGTGTTATTAATTATTACTAAACAATATATATTATTATTATTATTATTATGTGTGAATAGCGAGTGGTTGGGTCTTCCATCATTCTTGCACTAGGTTGATGCCATCACTACATAGTATAAAATAGTTATATATGAACTATTACAGCAATAGATGACATGTATAGTGGGCACTTTTTCATAAGTGCTGATCCTGAGCTCATATATATAGAAGCACGAGAAAGGCCTAACAAATACGGCAGGCATGAGTCTACCGGTGAGATTCAAGGAGAGGATCACTGTACATCATTCACGTAGCGACAGGCCCTTTTTACGTGCTTGAATGGCATGAGCAACATATAAAACAGCATGTACGGTGTGCTTTCGCTATTATTTAGCTTAGGCCACGTTGCCTCCGGTTATCCGGACACCAGGGCATCCAGGGCGTGTAATATTTAGCTGCCCTTCGTTTGCTGCAGCAATACATTGCTGAAGTTTGTAACGGACGATGTCACGTTCGATCGTGAAGATGGTCGCTTTAGATAGCCTCAACTACGGTACTAGATTGGTGCTTCAGTGCATCTTTCTGAATTGCAGACAGTATCATAAACGCTAGCGGCGGCAGTAGCGCGCTTTTATATGTACATAGACATACAGCAGTAGCGATAGAAGGGGTAGCGGTATTCGATCGCTTTGCTCAACAGATCTATTTAAAGACTCCTTAAAAACGATATTATAAAACAACTACGTTTTGATTATAGGGAAACTACTTATTATTATAGTAATTCAAGTAAGTATCGTATGAACAACACGGAGCGGAGCAGTTATGATTAAATGCGTGTGGCTTTCAATTTTACATAGCGCCAATATCAATTAACGAACCCCTTTGGGGAACTCTACACAGAAGAGAAGTCCCCGTATTTTTGCTTTATCTTCTTTCAATAAAAAGCCAAATTACGTTGCCCCTTTTTACCGAAGGTTCTTTCCCAACACGCTTTTAGAGAACTGAAGCTTCGACGTCTAGCCTGTGTTTTCTAGAACGGATAATAATTACGATCCTTGTAAGCACCTAAATACGCGTGTATCAGTGTTTACGTTTACGTCTGTGCGTACTACATAAATAAATGCCTAATAAGTTTAACTGTTATAGTAAATATATTATAGGGAACGAAATAGGTACCATTGGTAGCATCAGCAATCGTACCAATGGACAGGACACGGAATGTTAAAGAAATACGTGACAAAAATTTATTGTATATCATAGTAGTTCCTTGCCAAAACTCTGCGAAACAGGCCAAAAAAATTGTGATGATATTGAACAACCTAACCTAATATTCCCAACAATAATACTCAATAAGTCTCTAAAATAATCAGACCATTAATTCAATGTTTTTTTTTTAAATTACTTTGATTTGACCGGATTTGTGAATCATCTTTTCATTCGCAGTTTTACGATTCGTAAGGAAATTCAAATCTGTTTCCTTAAATTAGCTTATTGCTTCCAAGCAGATCTACTTTGAAGCAATGTTTATTAAGGCGGACCAACGGTTCTGCGAATGGGAGCAGACTTTTTCGTCATTGTGCGTGTTATTATTATCTACGTTTGTAACTATAATACGAACCCACACTTTGTATTCAACTTGAATTTATTTTATCAAACTAATTGTCAAGATCCATTTTTATATTGACAGTATAAGTAAGATCTTTTCTGCAAGATTTTATTAAACGATGTAAATTATAAAGGTGAACGTAACGTATTACATTCCATAATGGTAAAATAATGAAATTGTGATCCTCGTAAGCCTATTTACTTCTTTAGCCTTGATTACTACCTCTATTTTATGACGTCGTTAGGTAGAGAGATTAGTTAAATGTAGATCTTCGATAGAGAATTTGTTTGGAAGGTTATATCGATGAGGACGGCATGCTGCATGATCCTGGTACTGTATTATTGAGAGATGAAACGCCGGAATGCACGCTTTTTTTATGGCAGCGGGGCCTAATAATGCCACGGTAGCTTTTACCCAAAGAATTGAAGGTCCTTTTCCTAACGCGCCACTCGGTGAGCTCTACAAGGGAGTAATTTTAAACATTACCTTCGTAAATACATGACCTACAAGCATCTGTTAATTGCAGAGCATATTCTGTAACACTCGATTAATATTATTCCGTATATGCCAATTGTAATATAATTATAATAAACTAATGTGGCAATCGAAATTATCTCCGTTGGCAGAAAACATTACATTTGGCGGTAGTTCTTTTTCTTACCTGCCGTCGCAGATGCCATGGCAAAAATAAAAGGAAATTTCAGCTTCGCAGTTCAAGATTTGGCAGTAGACGGCAGCTTTGTGGCAAGCCTTCTTGACTTGGCATAGTATGGGGTCGACGTTTGTAGAAGGCAGGAATAGGTTCTAAGAGCCTTCACATTAGTAAATAGTTTTCATATCCTACACACTAGCTGCTACTGTATAACGGCTACGCTGAATTACATAATTAGGCTACTGCAGTGGACGTGACGGGTGCGTCTGTGAGTTTCGTTGCGTAAACTCTCGATTATTTACACGCTGATGCAAGTTGACCGGAGAACACATTCTACCGGATACGCTCTAACGAAGCCTTAGCCAGTTTTAATGAGTAACTCACGCTTTAAGCCAGTGGGAATTCTTGCTCACACCAAACGTGACTCTGCTCATACGATAGCTAGTGCTAGCAATCCGTTACGCTATTATTACGTTACGCTACGTTATTTGCTTTTTCACGTGAGATCGATTAGGAGACCAATTTTGTAATACTTGACAGAGGCGATTTAGTACACTGCGTGCCCTCCCGAAAATGAAAAGCCCACAGAACTTAACTGAAACAACCCGATTATCCAATTATATCGATGAACTATACTTGTTATCACTGTCCAGCAGTGGCAAAAACTAGTAACATCGTGGGGTGGTGTATTTACGTTTTTCTCGTTTTTCGGCTAATGAGAGCCTTAAAAAAAGCAAAATGGCTCGACAGCTTAAAACAGGTTGCCGCGATTTGTGCAAAGGGTAAATTTAAACGCAGCATATGTAAGCCAAATCATTGGATTCAATAATTTAGCACAATTTGATGTAGCGAGTCGCCGAACTGTATTTATTAGCGAAGGACTGTCACCGATCTCCTTTTATAGCAGTTTTTAGCGCATTAGAGATTTGAATGCGTCAAACGTAAGCTAGTTATCGCCGAAGCTAAGTTCAATCATTACCTTAATTATTGCCACAAGGTCATCGTAGTTTCCTTAAGAATTTGGCACACGACCCAATGCCTCTTTGTCTGTTTACATCGCTCGAATCGATCCCAATGGAGCGATTTCGACACGTCATTTAGATGATTGAACGATTGTTCAACTTTCCATAGATACGCGCTGATATGTTTTCAAGGTAAGCGTTCGAATAGATCACCCATTTACTCGTCCTTAGTATAAGAATGTCTGGGTATAGCAACGCTTTCTTGCCACTAGGGTAACACTATGGTGAGACTGCTCGCGGCAAAAATTTCTGTCCTATATATGCATATGTACATCAATGAAGCAGACGGCAGGTAAAGAAGATCGAGGCTATTAAATTCACTGGTAGGCTTACTCGCAGCTATAACATATCGAGTTGGGGCACTATGAAGGGCACACATACAGGTACCGGCCAATTTAATCATACAGCAAAAAATGTCGGAACATTTCCGGATCAAATCTATAAATACGCTTTTTTTTTTTTGAAAGAATCCAAACAATAGTCACGATTGGAAGCGACGGAAATACTTCACGGAAGAAGCTCCGTTGGCTACCTTTCGTATGCGCATGTATAAGGTTGGCAGGCGTTGCTGAAGAGAGGAAAACTTGATGAAGAGATTCAGCAGGAGTATTCATTGGAAGGCATGGTGTTGCTGAGCGTACATATATAAAATGAATTGGCGAACTTTTTTCCAAAGGAGGATTAAGGCTATTTACGTGATGTTGGTCAGCGTTATTTTCTAAATTAGTCACAATAATTAACAACTTTTTCATTGTCTATCAAGGAAGAGAGAAAAACGTATGCGTCTTCATAACCGATTATCAGGTTATTTTATCGATTTTAAATATAATTAATTCATATCTATTTTACATAATGAAAATAATCAAAATCTGTGATTTATTTGTGCCGGAATGAACTCGAATATGTTAGAAAAGAATCGCTTAGGTAATTTGTCCTACCTACACCTTTTCATATTTGTTCAACCTACTTGGTTGAATTTCTTATAGAGTTAAAAACCTTTCTATAATACGGAGTTATATAAATTTATTTTATCTACACTTTATTTCAAATCTACTTGAGTGACATCCACGTGTTTCCGGAACAGCTCTAACTAGTTGAAATTACAGGGTGATTTTTGGTCACTGACGTCAGTTGCGAGTTGCGTCAAACGAACTTTAACGAGGATTTATCGACAGGGGATGATCTGCGGCAGGATCGGTTGAATTGGGATAGGAGAATTAGGAGGTAAACATTGATGTAGAAAGCAAATGGCAGCGAGTTTTGACGAGTTGACTTGCGGACCCGCGAAGCGGCGCAAGGTTAGCATAAGGTCTTGTGCGGAGATGGTCTCGAGGTTAATCGGGACCAGGCCCATGAAATTTAAAAGGAGCATGTCGAGATTGAAGGTATACGGTTGTGCTGGTGGGTCGGCTTTCTTTTCAGTTACTTCTGTTGGTTAGGAATGCTAATAATTCGACACATGATGAAATAGACACATTGATCACGGCTGTGCCTACGTTTCATTTTCATCTTTTTGCCCCTTAACGGAGCGAACGGTGGGGCGAAACGTTAGCGGGATTTGTAGGGCTTGAAATAAATGAAACGAGACGATGCTTAGACGCCAAACCTTCATCCCTTTTGCTACATTATTATATTGTAATATTATGCCTATGAAGCACCTCTTGTATCTTGAAGTACAATATTGTGGGTTGTAAATTTCCTACACGAAACGCACGCGTTTAGAATTTTCTTTATAAAGATACGCTTCGTAGAGGGCAATGTATAAATGAGGAGAACGCTGTAGAGAGAGGCTGCCGAGGGTCTTGTATTGCTTAGAAAGTAACTTTCAGAATGCAGCCCTTCCTGTGAATCGAAGCTCAAAGGTTTTCGCGATGCTTGTGAACCATAAGACTGTCGAGGCCGGGAATAGAACTCGAATTTACTACATTTTAAAATTGATGTTTATTGTGGGTAACCGGGTGCTCGGAAATACAAGAGACTGGAAATCCTTTGAATTGGTTCGGGATGGAACGTTTCACCAGTCTATTCTAAGCAGACCGTTCTACTGTACAGCTTTGCAAGTCTTCGTCGGTCCGCACAGATGCTCATGATTAAAAGAATAACAAAAGGCGACTTTAAAAAATGTCAAAAGAAGCCTCTCAATGTCGTAAGAAACCTCTTAGAGTTTGCAGTGCACAACGACTTTGCTAATGGCCCTTTTCAGTTTTCACTGGGGTCATATACGAATACAATGATCTATAAAGCCAATGTGAGAAAATACCCACAGAGTGTTGCAGAGTGGTTATTTTTTGAGTCAGCAGATTTCCGGAAAAACATGGTACGACGTTGTCTAACAATTTAAGCTTGGATCATTCTTTGATGGCTGATTACTAGTGTTAGTTTGTGACTAAAACAAAGACGCCCCCTAATACGGTTAATAAGCAACTAGGTCGGCCGGGAATGGGGAGCTAAGGAGCCATACCATCAGTTAGGCATATCGATTCTTGGCGCCGAAGTTTCTGCAGGACAGGAGCACGATGACCGCTTATCGCAACACAGAGCCCCTAGTAGCAAGATGAAAAATAGTAAGCAGTCAAAACCATAAGCATTAAGTGTTAAGTTCGATCTTCAGCTGAAACCTGGTGATTTTAGTCACGTTATGAGTTATTTGGATTTTCAGTTTTAACAGATCGTATATTTACGCCTGACCTGAATGTCTGTTCGTAATATATTGGAATTCAGTGGTATCGGGACTGTTTATTGTGCCGGCACCGCTTTCAATAAATTTAAGCTTGAACAAAAAAGTTACCTTCGCTGTTGGTGACATGATCCGCGTGCAAGGGTCGACACTTACATTTGCCAGTCGATATGCGTCTATGCTGCGTGCACACTACTGCTGTTTCACCGCGTGCCTGTTTCAATACCTAAACGGTGTATGTAAACAGGAGCTGAGAGTCGTTACTTGACGAGAGAATCTTCTGACCGACCCGGTTTGACCAGGAGTCGAGTTAGTGTAAGTTAATCATGACGAGGCAGGGAAGAATAAACGGACTAACGAGAAGGCCAACTAGTCGACAAAAGCAACGGTAACAGTCGTAATTAGGATAATTATTATATGGCTTTTTTCTTTCTCTAGATGGCTTGCCGACTTAACGCGCACGAACTTCTCTTCGTCTCATTTTGGTTGGGGTTGACTTAATCTGACTCGGAACACCCGAACACATTGAACACCCTCCGGTCCAGCGGATGTACCGGAGCTTATGTAAAGGCGATGCGGGATTTGCTCAGGCCATCACCATCTGAGCCGAGCGTAGATGGAGCAGGGAAAAAACAGCAGCAGCAGCTCTTAAAAAGGGCCATTCTGCAAGTTCAGATAAGTAACGTCATTTGCCCAGTGCGTGGGCCGGTGGCTCGTTCGGTTATAAGATAGGTACAGCGCGCCATATCAAGAACTAGTTTCAGATCCAATACGAGTAGTTGTTATAGAAACTTTATACACACACATATATACCTAAAACAGAAAAATCATTCGGGAGACTTTAATAGACTACGTGGGTCTGAGGGAGACTGATAGTTTTTACTAACTCAACGACTACACTTCTCGTATTTCTATGAAAAGCTTTCTTTTAATAAACATCGCAATACTATGCAATACATATAAGAAATTAAAAATATTGCCGTAAAGAGTGTCGCGTTTATTAGCATTAAAAAAAAAAACCGGAGAAAAATGAGCGTTATAAGGGAGTAGGCGAAATGGCCCACCATTGGCGATATTTCGTTCCGGATCGTTGTGGAGTGTGCAGAAGCCTTATGAGGGCATTTTCAAGCGTTCCTTGAGGCTATCTCAGAACTCCTAGGCGACGTACTCAGGCGTTTACTATCTTCCGGCTACTTTTGTTCACATGTAGATAAAAAATGAAAGGTGCTTTGGAGAACACCGCTCCCAGTATTAAGGTGGTCCTGAGAAACGAGAAGTGTTCGCCTGTGTCACTGTTGTTCCTGATCTTCTTACAGGTACGTTCCGAGTTTACCTTCCCCTAACCCAGCTATTTCCAGGGCGTTTTCTGCGTTTTTCTCTGCCAACCCCTTCCCTTTCATACTGTATCCTGGCCTACCCGACCTCGAGATTCCGGAATTCCTGAGATATGTACCTGCCATCGTGTTTGCCCGTGAACCTCCAGCAGAGTGCTGAAGTGTCTGTATGTTTTACTTGGTGCGGTAACGAAACTACATGCTCTAATATATCCGTTTTCCTCAGTACTCCTACATAACCAAACATCATCATATCACAGAACGCAGAAAAGCAGCATACGCTATAATATAAATAAATGTTGAATTCGAATGGAAAAAGACTTACAGCTCTGGGGACAGATGTTAGTATGGGAGTAATTTTCACAATTTTATTACTATGTATGGAAAACTCTGTCTAGTTATTTAGGTCAATTAGTTTAGCCAGCATATTCGTGTATGGCCTATAATAGAGATGCCCATACGTCTAGTGAAAGCCCTTTCAAGTCAAGTGAGACGGTTGCAAAATCAGAAGCAATGGCAAAACATAGCAGATACTATTGACTGTACACTGTCTAAATGTATAACGTGTGGCATATGCCAAGGAATAGATCAGAATATTTCCTGTTGGACTAGTTATAAGTCAAACTTTGGTTTATTACGAGAGCTGCGTCCAAGTGATGCTCCAACTCTATCCAGCAGTAAAGGACACTCGTAGTATAAAGACGGTAGGATTAAGCTAGAGCAGTCACTTTTGGAATAAGCTATGTTAGGCCAGCAAAAAGCCATAGCCATAATGTCATAGCCAATAAGCGGTCCGTCGTTCATCCTAGACCTAAAAAAACGAAAGCCTGAGCCACTATTATTAAACAGATTTTTTAAACCTATTATCTTTATGCACTGCGAAGACATGGAAGAGTCAATACATTATTAAATCTTTTATTGTATATCTGTCTACTAAAGGAGAGCTTCTTTTGTGTCCGTATTTAGAACAGTGAACGAATCGCGAAAATTGCCGATTACGTAGTTGTCACATTTTATGCAGGAATAGCATGATAATGTTGGGTTTTCATATCTGGAAAGCCAAAGTTGCTGGCTGAAAAGACGCGAAGTCGAACCAAGAGAGCGTCAATCGAGGTCCTATCCCGAGAAAATGGAATAGATGCGGGGCCTTTCAGGCTGTTGTTGACTCGTCGTCATCGAAAATCGGCCTTCATGAGGCATGCTAAGTTTTCATACCAATTTGTGCCCCATAGAGACATGCGCGAGGTTCCACATGATCTGCCTGTTACGGTGTCCACTTTTATACGGAAAATGTTGTAATTCGAAGTTTTCCCACATTTATCTAAGGCAGTACATTGGAGCATTCGATGGACTCCGGCGCTGGAAGTGAGACGCTGCGGCTTAAATCAACGATAATGTAGGACAATATGTGTTAATTATACAGTAACCTGGTTAACGCCTATGTAACGCATATGAACATATTGCACATTCATTACGTAGAACATAGCATATATAATAGAACTATTAAAAACAATCGATATGTTTATATAACATACGAATGTTTTACAATCGCAATAAGTATCTTCATTAAAGTTATACGAATATACTCTGTGCTTGTCAATGACAGAGATACAAAGCAGAACGAGGAGACGTAGGAACGGTAACAGAATTGCCGTTAGGCTCATCATCTCGGCGGTTGCGTCAGCGAGTGGCAAACTCTTGCTAAGATGTGTTGTGTGGACGAGGTCTGCGCGGAGGGGAAGGTAGAAAAAGGGGGCGATGTCGGCTACGATTGGCCATACAATTGTTCTTATCCGCATAACAGTGGTGCTGGTGTCTCTCCTCGGTGTTATCTACTACCATGCTCCCTCTTGCCCCCATGCGAGACCTCGAAGGAAACGACACTCGAAAATCCCCTTCCTATTTCACCGCCCTTCCGCTACCGCTCGTCGACTAAACAAACCGTAATCGCCCGCCACTACGAATGGCCTCCCATCCTGCAAAGCAAGGTCCTTCGGGAAAGTTAATGTGGTTCCTTATGGCTTGCCACAGACGCTTCGCAGAGTCATGTCGGTTGCATTCGGCGCGTAGACCATTATTTACACGACTTACCGTACATCTCTTATCCCAACTCGCCACATCCCTTTTCTATTACCGCTGCACAGATCGACGGAGCAGCAGAGGCAGCACAGCGAAGAGATATGACCATGGGCCAAGCTATACGACGATGGTGCTACGCAAAAATGTTATTTTGCGCGCGTACATATATTCGTGTATAGCGTATACTTTTCCGCATATAATTCCTACCATGATGATGATGATGATGATGATAGATCCTTAGGGTGCATCAATTGATTTGCTACTTTTTCTGTGTTTTTCTATTTTATCGCTTCAATTTAATTTCGTTGTTCTCTAAGAGGAGTTTTCTAACGATCTGCCCGGTCATGGAGTTGTTATATAGGAATAATGAAAAACTAATGTATGTAAATTTTTTTTGTCAGCAGAGTTTTTTTGTGACGTATGCACGCATGAATGGGTCGATGCTTAGTCCGCTCGTATCTGACCTTTAAATTTACAGAATTGTTTACACACTTTCAGTTTGATGAACGGATAACGTCGCACGTCCTTATCAAAAACTACTTGTTAATAATTGAAAGCTTACTACCCCATAAGAGTGTTGTGATCAGTATTCGACATCTCTATATCTTACTTTAGGTGGTTCCTTACCTAGATATAATTTCAATAAAACGGCCTGAAAAGACACTCGCTATCATGGTTTACATAGGTGTAAATGTTCAAAAGACAGATTCTATTGTTCGTAACGTTTAGTTGCATTAATGGCACACATCGTGATGCCAAATTCATGGCTGATTTTGTCCTCTTGGTCGAAAGAGACACTAGCTTCACTTGTGACTGTACAATTAAACGAGATATATATATATATATATTACAGACCAATCCAAAGGGCATACGGATAGCTGCAAAGCTGTCTAGCGTACCTTCCGAGTTGAGGTTTGAGCAGAGAACGACTATCTCTGCTATTGTGTAAGACAAACATGATTCTCTATAGGGATACGTGTCATCTTTGAATACGTAGAAATTTAAGTTTACTCTTCGGTATAAATAATATGTTTCATAAACACCTGGTAGACGTACCCATCAACGTAATTTCGGTATATTTAACTTGCCGTGTCAATCGGCTACGGACATTGGTATCTTAATATGACCGGTACTGTTCTTTGATTTATACTTGCATCGTTGGATTCCACAATGAGAACCTTTCCTAAAATCACCATTTCAGCAAACTGGCTTAATTGTTCTGAAACGCGAATTGTCCTTCAGACGCCTAGAGAAAACGAGACTGCATATAGAAAATCTCGCCATTGATCCACTCTGCTATCTATTTCTGTGCCGTTGCGTCGGGCCTTGTCGTAGGGCAGCTGGTGCGATTATGGGTGCCTAGGGTTGGGTAGTCAAATAAGAGGACAGGGATTTTTGAGTTAAACACTTGGGTGTAAAAATCTTTTGTCTGAGTACTTTATTATCAATGACCGGATATAGTAAACTGAAACAAAAGCTGCACTAATGTCTCCTTATAACTAGTTCCTATAATAAGGCTTAATATTTACTAGTGCGTTGGTGAGACTATCGTTGTTTCAAGCCAATTGATCAACACGACTCCGACCCATATCTGATATATATGCGTATATAAATGATTCGAAGCATAGTTCGACTGATACTATCGCGATGTGCCTTGTGCCACATTTACGCACATCGTCCTACGGATCCATAACGGATGTTGAAAAGTCTTAGTGTTATTATTATTGGCTGTAGTAGTTTTCATGAAAAACTATATGATACTCTGAGGCTTACCGTTCAGCGAAAAAGCGGACGGTAGCTTTAAGCTATACGTCTGATATGCGAGGTATGTCATTTTGGCTCACGACAACGTTTACCCGTGTCCAAACGTCAGACCAAAAAGTTGCGGTCGCGTTACTTTGTCTAAATGAAAAAGAATGCATATAGTTTTCGCAATGGTAGCCAACGTTAAACCTTAAGACAGCGCTCGAAACAACGTTGAACGTAAACGAAAAGATCGATAATATTTATATTATCTAAGATATATATTGTATTGCAGATAATGATCTGTGTTACTAGAGATAAGTGATCATATTATCCCATTTCGTAGTTCAGCAATGCCTGAAATAAGCACTTTAGGTACTCTTATAGATATCAGGCCATTTGATTATAAAGAGATAGCTATCAAGCTTATATATTCTGAATCTAAATTCAAACGTGACCGGATTTATTTTTTCAGAATATATCTTTTTTTTGTTCGGTAAGGATCTTTGTAATAGTAACCGTAAATCAAGCGATATTGATTGGATTTTCCTCACAGAAATTTATCTCCAGCGTGTTAATGTATATTAAAAGTGTGTTTGGCTAATTTGGCGTTTATAGTTTCGGTTGTAGCAGTACATGTCGATATGGATCTGAAGGCTAAGAAAATGTTAAACAAGTTAAAATCAGTATCAAGTTATTAGGTACGAAAAGCAAGTTCGTCAATTGTTATAATAATCAGTTCCTGGATCTGCTACGTTCAGTTACCTAAATGTGAACTTTTTTGTTATGCTGTGGAGGCTTGGGGTAGGGATCTGTAAAGTTGCGTAAGGTAATTTTGAGATCATATTGTGATTTCCTCATTGAGAATGTGTGGAGATTTCGAAGAGTCTACAAGAGCAATGTACGGTAGACAGAGATTCTGCAATTCAGGATCCAACTATAACGATTACTCTTGCCATTGTTATCTTTGGGATGTAAAGTCGAACGTTGCCCTGCAACAGGATCCCTTTAGCGCTGTTCGTTAATTTGCTTTATGCAGAGAGCACTCTTCAGCCGTAACTGATGAATCACGACTCATGGCTATGCATGACTGACGGAAAATTTGAACGAATTTTACTCAGGGACATTATAGGCATTGGGAACTTCATCATGTACATATACAGAGAACGATATTGTTTTATCAGGTGTACGAAAAACCGGGATTCTAATTAAAAAATAAAATATGGAAAGATTAGACAGTCGAGCGAACGCTGATGAACGACTAGTGGTTGCACCTTCTATATTCTATTGGAGTTCGAACTATCATGTATTTATTATTTATATTACTGGCCGTTGAATTCGACTATCGTTAACAGTCATGCTATTAGCTTCTTCAGCGCCTTCGCATGTGCCCTTTGCGCTTGGCCTTCGCAGCTCGCCAGCGCCCCAACGGTACATCTTCCGTAAGCGATTTCGATTAGCCGCCATCTTTGCGGCTAGAAAGATTTTTTGATTCACGAACTTCTTCGATTCAAGCCTCTCACTTGCATCTATTTGCCCCTCATCGAACTAGACAGCCGATCGAGCTGTGTCAGACTGGTGCGGCACCCTTCCTCATATCCTTTCACTAGTAAGAATGAATGACTGTGTAGCGCATACTTACGAGCTCCACTATTGTTAATCATTAAACACCTTTTGATCATCTGTCTTTAAAGCTTGACCGGATAAGAAAAACGTAGCTTTTGTAGATGTTGTCCATAGGCCCTCGTAAAGGCCCCCCCTAAAGACGACGTTATGGTATCCTTGAGCGCGTCCGCCGTCACCACTGGTTCCGATGTCATCACACTCCATGCGCAGGTGTCAGTACGCCTCATAGCGTTCAAATCTCCCTCGTGCACCGCTCACTTTCTCTATATCTATCATATACCGATACCGAATAGATATTATCTATTAATTACTGCGTATAACCTTTAATTGGACACGATTCCTCTATGGCAATAACAGCGCCGATGACAGACTCATGCTTCACACTAAGATATAAAGATACGCCGTGATCGGGACACTGGCGATATAATAGCTCGGTATTAAATGTGTGGATGCTCTACATGGTCTCTGCTGACAGGAAAAGAACGCATTCTTTTTACAAGTTTTTATTTAAGTACTTTTACTTACTTTTAAACTGAGAATTATGCTAGGAATGAATACTCCAATAACAATAATTTCACTACACCTTATAACACTATCTGGATATCAGTTAACCAAAAAACGCAGGCACTTTTTAATAATACCATAAGACAGTCCTGAATACTGATTTACTGCGCATTGCAAAAAATGGACCCGTTTTTGAATTTTAATGTTTCTCGTGCCTTTCGCCAATCACTTTAAATCCAGGACTAATGGTCCTTCGACGAATCGTTTCCTCAGCGATTTTGATAATATTCGCAGAGTACTTGAGATTGACAAAGTCTTCTTTAATCCATACAACGGATGGTGCCAGACTACCGACCGAGTAGAATCAATTTCTTGTTTAGATCTTACAAAAACCCATGCCCATTTAGAATTCTGAAATGCTTTTTACCACTGAAGTATAGTAGGATATGTATATGGTCGTAATGATAAATTGTTTATACCAGATTGACCAATAAAGGTGACGGTTTTTTGTTTACTGTTCGTGTGACACAATAGTTTGTAATTTTAGATATATGTTTTATTAAAAGGTGGCAAATTAACCAACGGATTGGTGAGACAGATTTTTATAACGTCTTTTTAGAAAATTTGGTTGCTTTTATTAGCGTTACACTTTCTATTCAGACTCACTTGAAATACACCAAGCAATATAAATGTACATAATTTGACAACTAGATAATTTTTGCCCCATAAAGACGATTAACTGCATCAACAAATGTTGTGTTACTTACCTTAAACCCAATGAACGGTGACATCATTCATGTTAGTAGAATAGCCACTTCGCTCCCTGTAAACTAGCATGTATAATTGCCCTTAAGCAAACTTCGGTGATAAACAAACGTTTTGTCCTGTGCATAACACATATCTTCATATTTGCCGAACCCGATCGATATTATACTGCTGTTATCGCCGATGGTGACGATTGTGCCGAGAACTTGAGCACTATCAGAGGCAGGAGCTAGCTTTCTACCTCAGCTAATGTCATCACTTTTTTGCCTCTCCACTATAGCCCATCCATCACATTTGATTCGATTTTACTTAACGAACGCGCTATTCCTTATCCAAGAAGCATAACTCTTTTTGCAGCACGACCTTTCTTTCGTTATCAACAACCTTCGCCAGGCGATTTAGCACCTTCTTGACGCTGAAGATGACTGATGTGCTTATGTATACTAGTAAAGGATATAATGGTGGAGAGACGGGTGGTAAGGGGCATAAATCCTTATTGGAATGTCGTGTCCTGTTTAATCATATTAAAAATCCTTTGCGCTCTTCTACCTATCTGTTATATGTATGCAGATAGGAGAAGGCCAACATTACAGTAGTTTATGATGGGGTTTCTTTTTTTTGTTGAATAAACACTGTTAACATTTCTTGAACATTGAATAAACAAGGAAGGGTATATTCGGCGTACCCCAGCAGACGACAAACTTCATTTCCTCTTACCTAGACGAAAATGAGGCAGATGCAAGAGGGAAACAGCATGTGATCGAAGGCTTGTTTATAATTACGTGCAAAAAGCCAATTAAGCCAAAGTTCATCTCAGTGTTAGTCACCTCTGTATCTGCAATTTAAGAACATAAACAATATAAAGATCATGATACGAAAGGCAACCAATGAAAGGAATTGATACGAGGGCACCATGCCCAAGTATACAGTAAATCGCTTATCGGTACCCGTGACACCTTTCAGTCAGATTATCGCCCACTAGTTTTGCTGATGCGACTTCGTTTCGAAGACCTAATACATTTCATGAGGTTAAGATTGTGTCTAGAGACTCGCTGAGAAACACAAGACTTGCATTGAAACTTTCAGGTCGTTCACATGTGAAGCTTTGCTACGTCTCTATGTTTTGCTACTTGCATTTAAAGGGTATTTTATGTACAACAACTATAAACGCAATAATACACTGTAGGTTTTTATTTCACCGTTCCTTGTAGTAGGTGTGAAAGCTTTTATTGGACAAATTGCTCACCTATGATAGGCGATTTATCAGTGCTAAACAGCGTAATACCTTTATAGTCGTAACTGATATCTAGAAAACGATGACAAATTCATATAGAGACTAAATAATTGTACTTAATTTTGATATTTACCTTTGTCGTTCAAGCGTGTAGGACTAACAGCTTGCAGCAAAATCTAATCAGTATACACAGTAGGTGAGCGTTCAGACGGGTCAGAAGCATGAATCATGTGTCTGTACAGGGACAGGTGTGTTAACGTAGTTTGGCCAAGGATAGAACAGTGCCTTGACCAATGGGGTCACTATTGAAATGTGGGTGTATTTCGACCCATTCATATATTTATTGGACGCGCGCTCTAAAGGTGGTGGTGCATTATCAAGCGTAAGTCAAACACACCTGAGTTAATACTTGTAATAAAATAAATCGACGATGGCGATCATGATGACCGTGATGCGATTCTCGTCATTGTCGTCGCCGCCGCCGTTCTTATTGCCCCATTGGTTGCCTGCAGTCTTTTTCCGTTTAGTCGTAATAAATTTGTCTATGCATGCAATCGCAAGTAGCGCGATCAGGAGATGCACTCCTTTCGCCGGCACAGCGATACGTTCTATTGGGGTTATCGAAAAGTCAGAGGACCACAATCGGAGGATAGAACATGTCGTTATGAAACTGATCGTGTACTACAAAAAGAATAGCATCGGTATACAACAGAGGCGGCAGCAACAACATCCAGGTCTGACTACGAAAAAACGGGTTGTTTGGAATTAGGGAACAATCAGCAGGCACAGCTGTCAAACACGGCTGGGAGCAGCATGAACCAATAGTAGTGACGATGTCGTTCAGGGACACTCGCAGTCAGTCTTTTTCCTTCGCCCTAACCCTTCTCACTTGGGGGTTAGTCTTTGCCCGCAGTACCGCAAACCGCACAGCTGCCGGCAAAGTTGACGGCCCTCGCGTGCACCAGAAGGAGTCCTGATATTATCGCTACGTTGGTTCCTCAAGCACTGCACTGACCTACGAAGTAATCCCAGCTATGATGGCAGCCGTGTCTAGCTGGAGCACAGCACTTTCAATTATCAATGACCATAATATTAAAGATGTAAGGCTATTCATTTACATGGATAGATCTGCGCAGTGTTTAAGATACGTTAGACGACGAAGGTGTATGATGGCTACGGCGTCTATGAATGTGAAGGTCTGTATCTAAACGGATGCTTACTATATGCATATAGTCCTGCGACCATTTAGTATGCGTACGACCATTTAGAGGTTAGCAGTAACATACGATAACGTATAGGTTTTAGCATGTAAGGTCATTCTCCCATTATTGTATCACAACCCCATTGCTATTAGTTGCATCGTATGCCTAAAAATGTAGCGTAACAACTTTGAATCAAACAAAGCCATTGAGCAGTTGATCTATATTACCACATCAAATCAAACATGTACATGTATGTATAGAATTTTCCCTAAATCATAAATCTGTCAATCACTGTCAACGGCCAATACGAATATGCTTTATTTTATATTAGATGTAAGATAACAGCAGAGACGCGGAACCAAAGTTATCCGTTGGAAAAATTTTACCTAAATCAAACATTAGTTTTTTTTCATTATTTTATTAAAGTATCTATAGAATTGGGTTTAGGCCTTAACGCCTGCACCGAGAGCTTAATCGGATTTGCCTTATGGTGGTGACAGTGGTAGCGTGACACTGCGAGTTTCTAAGGCAATGTAAATTCTTATTAGTGATAAAGGGCCCTCTTTGTCCTCCAGAGTAACACAGAGTACCGTGCAAAACATATTGCCAAACAGCTGTCCTCGTTCTCAAGCTTTGCACAAACAACTTCCGTATGAGGTATATATATATGAGGACCAAAAGGACAAGCCTAAGTATCGCCGATGAATAAACACGCAATGCATATATCGTTAATGCTTAAGTGCGAGTTGCAAGGGTCGTACCGACTACTCACGTGTGTTTATTCGTAGAGCGACCCTTTTTTCAGAAAAGGACTACAGACAACTTGCAAGAAAACATAGAAAATCGTTGCCAGTCTGTATTAAAATATATAGAAATCACCGAATAGGCTCAAAAACCTTATCCGTATAGGAAACAAGCCGGGGCAAAAAACAGAGTAATCAATTAACGTATTCATATATCCGCACTTTGATGTGAATCAACCCATATACATTAATAGAATTCTAAGATGGACATTTTGATGAAAACAACGCGGTACGACACCAGTCCGCGATCACCATTACTTCGCAGGCGAGGTTTAGAAGATATCATATTGTATATATCTGTAGTGACAACAAGCAAGCTCTTACAAATGGAAGCTTGTGAGCGTTCGGCGGTTCAACACATCGTTAGTTTCGTCATGAATCCCTATAACACGTTTTGTGATTATCTGTCAGACAGATCAGAATTAAATGCGACGTGAAGGAAAATTATTTTTTCAACCCTTTCAAGTGGACTTAGGGGTAAAAATAAACCACCTTTGTACAACTTTATTTTTAAAATTGCTTTTCATAAAACATAAAATTGCTCTCCACCAGTGTTTTTCTCTTCATAATACCAGTCACTTTATACAAATTGGGATCCATAGAATGAGCTGACAAATTGATATGGTCCGAAATATACGAAAGTGTATGTTGAGCCTTTGGTCTGGCGATGTGGGTTCCATAACTAAGATCAACACCGACTTTATTCTGCCACTCTTTGCGCCCATGAATTTATCTGAGCAAAAGCTTCGTATTAACAAGATTGTTCCGTTGTAGGTAACAAAGCTTATAACACTCTGGCAGAGTAGAGAGATGCGTACGTTCAGATTCTTTCATTGCCAAAAAGATCTGTGGACGTCCTTTGGCTTGGAGAATCTTTGTGTCGGGATTATTGTCAGTGAGTACTTTTAAGTGTGGGTTGTTATGGAAGGACACGCCTTATGGGCCGTAGCACACTGCTGTTCTCAGGAGTTGCCTTGGGCAAATTCAAATTTTATAAATTTAAGTGGTTTTTACCGCAATGCGCTGTAGTGGCTGACCCAGCCGAAGTGATGTGTCGGTCGTCCGTCTGAAAAACTGCTGTTAGTTTTCCTCGATTTGAATCCTGGGTAATGCTGATGTCTTCATATCTCTCGAGAGTTATGAGCTAACCATACACTACAACACGACCCTGAACTGATAAATGCTAAACTGTTACGGGAGTAAAAGTGATGTCTTAGTCCTACATTCAACAGTGTGAAACCGGATTACCCGATATTAGAAGTATAATGAGAGACACGTTTTATTCAAAATCACTAGCAAAAGTAAGTAGAGCACTTTCAAAAACTGGGCACTTCGTGTATAATGTACTTAGACTTCAACAGCGTTCAGTTGCGTCAAGTGCTTCGCGGATTCTTGCAGTACATAAGGAATAGGCTTCATGACAAAGCGAATAAAGTTCTCACATACTTCTTTCATGGTTTTACCATATAGAGTTCTATGAAATGTATGTAGCCATTAAAAACTCTATTATTACATTCTATATTTATAATTTGGCAAAACTAATATTGATTCCAGTCTACGTCCCCTACAGAATAGCCAGATTTGTACTGTGAAATCCACTGATTCTATAAGTTTCTTTTTTTTTTTTAACAAAAAGGTGCTGTTATGAAAAAAGTGACGAAATTTTCGGTTCCGTGTATCGAAAGTCTATGAGTTGATGAGCTACCACGCGCCTCAATCTATGAGCAGCCATTTCGAACTGAAAGTAGCTAAAGCGTAAAGAATTTTGTAGTTCCATATTTCCTCCTCCATCTATATCTTAGAGCCTAAATGGAATTTTGCTGATTTTTGTCTGTTGTCAATATCTTCGGTCGTAGTTATTATGTAGCTTTTTTTCTTTTTCTGACTGGCGGTAAGAGCACCTTTTGCATTGCTATCGCCTGTGGCGGCAATGACGATTGACCTGTGCTCTTACTAGCCAAAACAAGCTCCATGAATTTAGGAAGCGTCTAAAATTACTACTACTACTACTACTAAAAAGCGTCTAAAAAAAAATAATGACATGACGATGGTATAATTATACCACCACTGTTTCTCAATTCATCGCTCTGAGCAGGTTAATCCGATTCTACGGGTTTCGAACATTTAAATACCGCGTCCATGTCGCGCCGAACTTCACGTCGGTTCAACTACCTAATTTGTTAAAGTTAGGTCCGAACTTACTTATGGCCCGTGCAGATTTAAGCTGTAATAATAAACCAGCCTTGTCAATACGAATAAAAATCATCGTCGTTATTTGAGAACAATCCCAAGGATCGTGAACGAGGACATAACAGGCCAAGATATGAGTCAAGTTCTCATTGTTATAAGAATAGCATATAGGAAGAATGAATTGAATTTAGGTTTTAGTGATAACTGGTGAAGAGTATAGACAACCTCAAAACCCAGTCGGCATTGGACCGATTTTGGCGCCACCATTGCCTGAAAGGTCGAATCCAGCCCCTAGGTTTTCTTAAAGGCAACAATATTCCCCAGAACCAATCTGCTCTCTCGTCTAACCATGCGAATGCGTGTCTGCAGGCGATCAAGAAGCCAGGTACGAAATGCTCACAGATAGAAACTAACATTAAGAGTCGTGCATACAGACACATCATACCCCGACACGTACACCGAGTCGCAACGAATAAAGAGCTGGATCCTAGTCTTACAATACTCAGAAGCTGACCAATTTTGTTTCGAAGACAGCGCCCGCTTAGCTTGTGCGCTGTGCTCCATTTGGACGGACGCGATTTGAAAAACAATATGAGTCAACGCTACGAAGCGCGTGTCACCGAGTCCACCAACGGGAAGACAACTAAGAATGCAATAGAGATCAAAAAAGGGGTCAGAAAGAATATGGCAGGCATAGAAGCCTTTCACTGGAGCCCTGGGGCGATCCAGGTGCACATGGAGCAATGAAGGTGGAGCCGAGTCATAAAAGATAGTAGTCTCACATCACACAGAGCAGATTTAAGGCTGGGCACGACGGAGAAGTTACGCGGGGAAATGACCTGAATGCAGCTTGAACTAAACTGCTAGCGGTCGCGTTCGCGCGCTCTAGAGGCTATGTGCAGATCTTTCAGCAGAAGCCCGGCAATATTCACAAGGATGAATGAACGGATCAAAAAAAGTCGAACTATGCGACCCATCTAAAATTGGTGGACAATATACACGCATATATCCACTTTTACATAAAGGTAAAGACACTTATTGGCTGACTTTGTCAAGCTTAAAATAATTAATTATTGTTCACACCAATCCACGGTAATCCTCGGATAGCGCCTGCTATTTCCACTTTAGGCGACTAGTACTTCCTTGATTCGCTAGCCCTCCGTACTATGAAACTGACATTTAGTAGGATCGAGATTGAGAACGGGCGAAAACTTAAGTAAAATATTTCAGAAATTTTTGCATGAATACGAGCATAGAGCAGTCATTTAATGATTTCATGGTAACACCTTCGTTACTGTTAAAGGCTGAATGCAGCTCAAAGCAAGGTGCACGCTGCCAAACGCATGGTAGGGGCAAAGTATGTACGGGCTGACAGCAAACGATCGCTACCATGTTTACCTGCAATAGCACAACGGTGAGGAAGAAACAGATCGAACAACCTAAAACAAAAAACAGGTATTTATACAGATGTTTTTCCGAAATAATATTACACTGTCAGTATATTTAAGATGGGAACTTAGGCAGATTCTTGTAGGTATCATAATGCAGTAGCGTTAGAGTAAGGCTCCTCCCAATATCCTCGCGAAAAATCAGAAAAATTTCTTTCCTCACGTGCCACTTCAAGGTGCCTGAAGAGTTTTCTTCTCATTTTGTAAAAAGAGTGAATCGGAAACGAGAAAAGAGACAATTACAAATAATGTGTCTTCATATTGTGGTCCTGAATACA
This sequence comes from Varroa jacobsoni, assembly GCF_002532875.2. Lineage (NCBI taxonomy): Eukaryota > Metazoa > Arthropoda > Arachnida > Mesostigmata > Varroidae > Varroa > Varroa jacobsoni. The sequence continues at coordinate 159,305 of NW_019213208.1, read as the reverse complement.
AGTCGTTTGCTTCCCCCCAATCGCAAATCTATTGTTGCTCCCGACATATGCGTACGATTTCATCAGTAAGCCGTATACAGTTTTGTCTCCTTTTTGAAAAGGCTATCGTCAGTTAACTACTAAAAAATCATAATCATACAGTGGTGCTGAAGGCCAAGCTTTTTTCGACTCTGTCATTTTAATGTCAATCTTAATGCTGCTCCCCGAGTAGGCACTGGCTACTCGTTGAAGGGCAGACGGCTGCCAGACGAAGTTGCTTTTCACTGGATACTTTTATATTTCTAGATCGGCTTTTCCCGATGTGTCGATGCGATCGGTAAGGGAAAAAGTGGCTGCTGTTGATGTTCTTTGCTTGCCAGTTTACAGCAATATCATTAGTCCAAATCTGGCCATTGTCGTTGATATGGGGTTGAGGATGTTTACAGCCTCTAATAGAGATCGCCACTGCATTAGCCGCTCGGAAATGGACCGAAATCGCGTGAGATATATCAGACAGTTCGTGTTTTTGTATCACTTGGAATACCCTATGGATATTTAACGACGCGCATACGATGTGAAGCCAATAACATTTGTTCCCCTTATTCTGAATACCATTGAAGATCAATTTGATTGCGCCCTTTGTTGGCCTGTTACGGCATGTCAGTTACTGTGTCGTTTTTGTATTGTTATTCGATGCCGGTACGGCAGCTGGCTTATACAGCGCTCTACTTCAGCCTGATAATTTCAGCTAACGCTATTTATTGACAATATTCTGCCAGGTTTTCTGTCAATTCCTAAATGGCTTACTACAACACGACGACGTCAGTAGCAAACGAACAAGAGGGCAACGGTTCAAGGGCCCTATGTAGCAAAATGCGACAAGAGAAAGTTTTCGCCGTGGGCCACGCAGTGAACACCGCCTAACATCGAATACCGATTAAAAGTTACTAGCAATGGACAAGTGGCTCACCGATTCTTTTGCTTCACTGCGGCGTACGCTGTCGGTGGTGGTCGGTGTGCTAGTGGAAAACATCAAAATAGGGGAACAGATATAATTGCCAAGCTTAGAAAAAGGAGCACCTTCACCAGGTGGTTTCGTTCGACGACCGCAGCGGCATTCGAAACAGTGACGACGTCGCGGGCTGCCTCAATGAACGCTATTACTGTAATCATACCACCGAGATAATGGTATCCATCTTTATCTTTACGCATCATCGAAAGGTTCATATTTACACATCTGGGTCAATCTTTAAAACCAGCCTTTTGTAAATCATATCACTCACATTAATGTTCAGCCACAAAAGCAACTGTTTACTAGGTAACGAGTTTACCAGATACCCTTCAGTCTAAGGGCAACGCTGACAACGTCATTTGTCGCTAATGCGTAGAATATATAGTAATGAACATCCAAATCACAATCGAAATCTCTGATCACTTCCATAGAAGAATTTCTATTTCGTTTTAAGACAGACCGAGCAGGCCTAATTTTTTATTTACTCTATGATAACGTATATTTTATATGTGGAATTAACGTTTTCATCGATAAATAACTGGTGGAAAATATGTTCAGCGACAAGCCAGTCCCTCTTCAATATGCTACGTGCACTTTTTTTTTCTCCATTTATCTGTCTGGCTGCGAATGCTCCGTCTTGACATCTGCCACACTTCCTTGTTTAAGCCAGCTCTTTTGAGCACTTTTAGGTGCTTGTGGTAAGCGCGGTTTACATACTTACCGCTAACAATTTTGCTTTGCCTCAAGCTCTTTCTTATTAGCCGTAACCGTTTGCGGCATAGCAAAAGTATGCACTCAGGAATAAGGGGCATGAATACTAGATGCTAAAAATCTATATAGAATTTATGCGAGAATAGCACTATAGGAAGGGATCAAAGACCAACAAAAAGTGTTATCGGAAGTGTCCATAAATATGTAAGTGAATATTTTCTAAAAGCGTGCATATGAAAAAAATGTATAACGAACAAAAAAAAAAAACAACGAGAAACATAAAAATTCTACACTATATCTTTTCCAGCTGTTATTATTACTATTATTGTTCATAATTATGCATTTATAGAAAACAAAAAAAAAAAAAATTAAGTTGTTTGTATCTTAGATGCATCGCTGTTTGTATTGTTTTTCTGTATTATTTCAGATTTGTTGACAATGGGTACTTGGGCATGCGTGTTGGGTTAATATACAACTTGGCACTATTTCACACTTCTACTCGGTCTCGGATGGCTCTACATGGAAGCGAATAGATATCCGCCCATATAAGCTAATATTAAAGCGGGAAAGCACCACTTCGTTATTCCAACACGAAGCTGCTATCTATCATCACTGAATATCCTACTTCAAAAACGCTAGTAATCTTATCTTGGCTTTGTGAGCAGCTAGATCTCCCGTTTGATCTCAGTCTTTTTTTAGCAAGTTAATAAAATTATCATAATTGTATTCATGCGTGATCAGTTTCGTTTTTTCAAGGCAGACCAGTTCCAAGATGGCCGGTTTTGATTGCACGCAGCGACAATAATATCAGTGATAGATCGAAGGGCAGTTTCTCTTCCTAGCTTCAAGTTTACCTAGCAGAAGCGGCAAACGGGAATGATTGGATAAAAACAATTGGCATGGCAACGAATAATGCGAAGCTGGCTGGTTCAGCAGACGTGTAGGAAGATAGGGTGAGAGCCGTCCGCTCATAGTACTGGGCATCTGTGTCTGAATGATTTTTTGGAAAGGAGGGCCTCAATGATAATCGCACTTGATTATGCTTTGGCTTGATCATACTGCTCGTAATGAAGATAGTGCAAGAACCAACAATATCACCATTATCGTAGGCGTGATCTTTGGGGTTACAGCAGCGGTGACGGCAGAAGCACCGTCGCCATTCTCATTAATGTTCTCGTATGATGCGTGTGTGTACGCGGGTGCCCACGCACGACGACGTCGGCCTGCCGGCCGCCCATTTCCAGCTGAGACTGCAAGCGTCCTCCTGCGCGACCCCAATTATCTAGCGACCGTGGTGTTAATTTTGGTCACGTTTGTAACTTTAACTCCCGACTGACGCCCTTTGCCGCGCGCCCGCTGCTACTGGTCGCTAACCTCAACGCGATATTACCCGAACCACATCGGGGTATTCGTCTTCACTACGTTAAGAGGAGTAGCAACTGTGGGTCTGTGAACTTTTCACAGTAAAAAGATGCCCTAAGTGAGGAAGAGGAAGGAAGCGAGGGCGGAGACGGGGGGTTGGGGCTGCGAGAAAAACACCGAAGGTAAGACTACGGCTGATATGAGCGAGCTTCATGCGGGCGAACCGCTTTATTGGCGTGGATGGCATTCCGCGCTAATTGCCCTTACTCGTGCTCGCCCTTTTCCAATACCCGCTTTTGCGTGCCTTTTTAAGCTTGTTCTTGACTGTTAGTTACACCAGGCAGGAGCCGAATTCTGCTGGCGCTGTGTATAAGCGAGGACTCGTCATCTTACATTGGATAAACTCTACGTTGGCGAGCGTTCGTAGGAAGAGGTTCTGGAATATGCCCTCATATAGCTATAATGTGTAAAAGAGAATATGAAGTATCTACAACACACTTTCGTATGTCGACAACGTTTCTATGCCTGTCAAAGTGAAACTGAACAGCGTTTGCTATAAGCTACTATGGAATACGAATCGGACTTTGAGAATTCTAAAAGCGTAACAACTAGAAAAATAACAAAAATTATTGTAACATATATACGAATAATGTAAAGTCGGTATCTGTTTCAAAGGTAGTTTCTATTACGTCATTACGGAAACACATTCGAAGCATTACCCGTTTCGGTGAGGTAAATAGTTTAGTAGTCTCATTCTGGCAATCGTCTATGATGAGTTTCCAGCAGTTCACATCATAACTATCGTTTACATATGTTGGCAATAATGTTCGGCCAAAGCAAAGAGGTCGAGTGTCGTTGCCTTCTCTAGATAAATCGGTTGGAGCTTTACTTCTTGACAACATATGTGTCTAACAGCGTTATATGAATTGGATGCCTGCCATATGCGTTACCAGTAATATGAAGGCAGCTGTCAAGAGGCTTTGTTTGGAACTTGATGACGGTTGTAAGTTAGGCAATCCGTCATCTCTGTAAATGTCAGCTGTTTGGATTGCATCATTATTTATCCGCAATATCTGGGATCTAAACGCCATCTACATGTTATGTTCAATAAGTATTACACGAATAATGTAGACAAAAAAAAAAAAAGCTTATATGTTAGATTGCTTTTATCTTAATATGTGCCAAATATTGAATATATATATAAATATATAAATAAATGAAAATCGTTAATCTGCTATGAATGGATACTCGTACGTGAGATTCGTCATGATTGTTTTTAGAGGCAATCCCATAAAAACAGAACACACAAACGTTGCAGTAAACGTTATGATTACAGCAAGCGGTCTCGAATTGGGCCTGAGAACGACGGGACCGTTTCATAAAAATGGTGATTAAAGCAATCAGTGCGAGAAACTTAACCATCTACAATGATGCGAATAGCTGAGGCTCAACGAAAAGGATTAACCGTGGTATTTTGCCGTCACGCAAATGTCGGAGACGCAAAATTACTGGGCTTTTAAACGATGCAAAGCCTTTTGATTGCATCTATTTATTTCGACTTAAGATCCACATTCAGAACGTCTGCTTATGATAAACTTCTCCAAATCCTAATGCTATATGTCTTAGGGAAAAACTTCCGAATCCGATTACGTCGTTCGTAAATATAAATGTTGCGAGCTCTACGTCCGGTGCTGCCGTCTGGCATTCCGTCAGACGACCGGCCGCAAGGACGCAACGAAGCGTGCCTGTGCCTGGATTCAAACCAAGTCAAGTTTAGCGAGCAAACACGTTACCTACTGCGCTATCACCGGCCCGACCTATCCAGAAAGATAATCATTTTCTAGTACGAGTTAATGGCAGTCTGTTTTTTGTTATTTCCAAAAGACGCCAGACCCTCCCACAGAGGACAATTCCAAGCCTGTTCTATACTGATTAATGCTATATTTAGGCATGTGTGTATTGAGAGCCACGTTGACGACGTCAATGTGTACACAATGGCCAATGACAGAGTGGAACCATGAAAGCAAGACCTATTGCTGAAGGACGCGCAATAGTCAATAATGTGTTTGCTGACTGAGCTAGGAGCCGTAACGCTCGCAGCGAAATGGCATAGATTTTACTTGGTAATAATTGACGTCCTATTTTCGAAAAATCAAGGAGTACATGGACGTGCCACGAGGCATAGTTAAACTGCAGTTAGTTTACGGCACGTTTACGGTTATATGAAATTGCTGCACTAGGTTGTTGTATAGGCACTGCGAGACACAGTGTGGCTTTTAGGCGTATCTCGGTATTCTGATTGCCAAACGCCTCTAAGTATATACGTAGCGCTGTTCGATACTAGTAGGCCACTTAAAAGAAGCCCGCCTACCAAATCTAAAATTAGACTTGGAAGCAAAATGTTTGAGTTCAATTCGAGCCTTTGCTAACTGCCCTTATCGATAGTGTACGTGTGTGTGAAGGCCACATATCAGAATGTCTCGCTATATTTTGCTCCCGGTTTGCAGTGTACTATCAGGAAGCGTCGTGCGCCGCGGTAGAAACGTCATCGACCCTTGAATTGTACATCTTTCCTTATTTGAGGTAGTAGTGAAACTGTTCTTCTTACTGTCGTTTCGGGGGCTGGACGGCTGGCTACCTGAGTCGAATGCAAATGTCGTCGTCGTCGTCGTCGAAGTGGACCCAGTCGACGCTGTATGAATAAGTTATTGAAGTAAATGAAAAAGCGCCATCATGCTAGACAGAACCAAGGCAAGGGTGTTTCGTGTTGAAGCGTAGATTAGAGTAGAACTAACATATGTTTGTGTGTATGCCTTTAGGAAGGAAGCAGAAGTGCGGTGTGATTCCGTTCCTTCCATTGATGACCACATTTTGACTCGCCTAATCAACTTCTAAATAAAGAGAACGTTTAAAAAACTTCAAAATGCTAGCCTATAGAACTACTAGTGTATATGTGCACATGTACTAATTGTACACATATATTAAATTTAATATCTGTGCGTAACTCGCCCTTTGTTTTGCGAGAAACTTACCTCGAAAGGGCTTTCAGGATAAGTACGTATGAAAGAAGAAATACTCAACAATTCGAACTCGCGTTTTATTTAACTTCACTAATTATATTCGAGTTATACATTTCCTATGTGAATAACTTTTTTTAGTTATTTCGAGCTTACGGTCAAGGATGACGTACGTAAAATAAATACAACTGTCCATCTAACGCATTGGGCATGCAATACGCTTGCAGTATCCAGTGAAAGGAAAGGCTATATCCTGCACAAAAGGAACCTTACCTGATTTAGTGTGAGAGTCTTGTTGTTATGGCGAGACTAGCTTCTTTAATCTTCAAATACGTAGATACTGAAGAAACGAACCAGATCGCGGGTGTAGCGCCTTCGCTCTAATTGAATTTCGTTTCGGAAACGCAATACTGTCAGACAAGTAAGCTCAATCATTGTCAAAAGTAAACTCTTAGGTTTACGGTAACTTCTCTCTGTTTAAGAATAGTACACAACGTTCTATCAGATTTTTTCGCTAGATACTGAGCGCAAGTTTGAGGCTCGAATTATCATCAACGTAACTTACTTGGAGGCAACAAAACGGTGTCTACCGATGATAACCTGCTAGATCGAATTGGAGCGTCGCCTCTCTGCCGCCTCTTTAGTATTCGATTTCTAGTAAAACCGACTAGTCGGGATTCTCTTAACTGACGTTTATCAAGGATAGCTTAATTCACTAAAGATATTATAGTTGAAATTGAAGCCGTAGTACCCAATAGGCCAAGTAGGCAACATTTTTACCGAGCGAACGGATCGCTTCATATATAGGATATTTTTTAAAGTTATGCTTAAAAATTCTGGAACGTCCGCTTGGATTCCGAACGCCCAGTAAGTACGCAGTCCGCTGATCTATCAGCGAATGTTGGCTGCTTTAACTGGCGATGTTTGCTGATTTCATTGAGTACCCAATTTAGCCAGTATACTACAATAGTACTTGCGATAGACAGATATCCAATAATAAGTTGGTTTGCTCGACAAAAATCCATACCAGCAAGTATACATATAACAGCTGCAGAGGAGAGCAGATTTTGTAAATTCGACGGGCGCCCTGTTCGGCTCGAAGCGCCCAGAGATATCATATGGGCCATCGTGATAGGTGACGGTTTGGACCATATTTTACCTTACCCATATTGTATCATGGGAATCGTATTTTCGGCCACTTTGCTACGCTGTTAGTCTTGACGTACGATGACGATAGGTCACCGACTGACTTGTTGATTTATTTCTTCAAGTTAACGGCTTCATTTCGAAGAACGAAATGTGAGTTATCTATGTGAAAACGCTGCCGATGGCGATGGGTTGGGAGCTTTCGGTCGTGTTATCGAGACGTCATTGTAACTCCGTCTTCCCGGTAGTCGACAGACAGGAAGTTGTGCATCACTTTTTTTTACTATTTCCACAAAAACCATTGCTGTTGAATGTTTAACATATCAAACAAACAGTGCCTAATTCCGCTGAACTTTGCAGAGGAATTAAGACAGCAGGAAAACTTGCGGAGCCAATAGCAATATAGCCATCTTCCAACAATCTCGCCGTCAGTTGTAGTTTCAGCTTTGAAGGAGCTTTGTTTTAGCTCCAGTCACGTGGCCCTCTGTCTATATGGCCTGCTAAAATTTCCTCTACAACGCTTGTTTGACGCGTTCAGACAGATTCCGATTGTTTTTCTATAATGCCAACGCCTGCGAAGTATCTCCAACCAGTCTATTGGGCTCACGCTCATTTTAAAGTTATAGTTAATAAAAAAAAATAACCTCGAGTGAGCTTATAGTTTTAAAGCGTAATGAAAGTGCTTTCTGCCAATTTAAAATACCGTAGCGCAGCGTTAGCTAGACTTGATCAAGCTTGCAGTTGATTTTATAGCGCCACGTCCAAGTAACAAAAAACATAATAGCAATTTGCGTTGTTTCTTCATGTGACAAGATATGCAGAATAGCCGCTATTATGTTAAGTTGAATACTAATGGTAGATACATATGATATACAACAAATGTTTTCGGACTTTTTTTCTGATGGGGAAAAGGCTCAACAGTGTACGCCTGCCTCCCTTGCGACTCCAATGCGCAGATGTTGACAGCATCCGCTTGCACTGGCCTATGACGCGTACGGTCAACGTTGGCAGTTCTCAAACAAAGCTCTGTAGAGTCGCGGTAAGCGTCTTGCTTACGCTAATGCTCGCTTTTTTTGTCGAGCGTCACTATTCTTGCCACTTACCCACCACAGCTGTCTCCGCCGCTGCTGCTGCTGCTGCTGCTGTTTGTCGTTGCACTAACGTGAAAACCAGCAGACTGAACCGTACGGGATAACGAAAGCAAGCACAGCTCTTCGTGCACACCCCCGAGCAGCTCCTACACTCGGCATGCGCTATCGGACCGACCGACTGGTCGCCGTCCAGCCAGTTACGCTCTCTAGCAGCAGTGGTTTGTTCCACTCCTGTTTTTCTTTCGCACTCTTATTCTTTTTTTACTGTTGGATCTGACAACCTGCGGAAACTGTGCAGAAACTTGCCTGTGTGCCAGACTGAGCACTGGCCGGCCACCCGCGCGTTCGGCTCATCTGCAACGCTCGCCAATAGTGCCAATAGCTCGTGCGTGGTCTTCATGCATTTTGTCGGCTGCTGCTGTCGCTCCCCGAACGCCACTGCACGCCAGCCACTGCAGCCGTCGCCGCAGCAAGAGCGCGCTTGTGGGCAAAAGTTCACCAATAGTTTTACCTGGGTCGCACGTTGGTCATGCCCGACAACGGACTGCTTCTTCGATGTCTGACAAAGAGTCAAGTGAGAGCGTCAAAAAAAAATAGCAACGAGATGACGAGGCGGAAGAGGAACTTCTCTCCGAAAGAACAGTTTACTTCATTGAAATGGCTTGTCTACAGCGCGAATTTTAACACTAACATTGATAATCATTAATTTTTAGGTATTACCACTCATCGCCATCAACGTCGACTAGTATGTACCATATCATAGAGACGAAGTAAGCAGCTGGATGAAGTTGCGACACTTGCAAGTGATAATAATGATTACCAGCTGGTATGTACCGCTAAGCTATTAGTATGATGCTCGGGAAAAACATATTCGGAACTCCTTTGCCTAGACAGCAGATGTCGATAGAAGCAAAAGCTTCCACGAAAAATTGCCCGTCATGTCGTGTTAACACATGTGGCTACCTCGCAATCTACGAAAAAAAAATTAATCAACGCGCGTGACGTACGCATCAACAAAGGAAAGCATATTAGAAAAATACAATATTGTGCATATATATATATTAGTTCTAACTTACTATGTTATAGTTAACAGCTGTCTATCTAACGTACTCCCGAGGACCTCATCAAACAGACATGAATACAGGAAACGAAATATTTCGAAGATACGAATTAGCTTGACTATATTTAATTGTTAGAGACTACCCACTGTTAGAGACAGTATAAAGCAGATAGAATCCGGTCTCATTCGAATAACTGAAGTGGTTTGCCAATAGGGTTGTTATACCTAGCTATTAGAAGGCACCGATTGTTTTTGTTTTGGTTTATTTATTTTCATACATTCGATCTATTACTGCCGGAGCTACCTGTTTTTCACCAAAATTCAATACTGCACATATTACCTTCACCGGTATCCGTATACACATAGGTAGATGATGTTGAAATATATGCGGCAATAATGGCTTGCTGCAACAATATACCGAGGATAAGTTTTTAGAGTGTATCAATAGACTAGATTTAAAGCTGTTGTTTGCAATATGTGCCATTCTGTACTTTCGGCATAAAAATTCCTGTCGTGTACATACATTACGTTGGCAAACTTTATATACAAACAGGAAAAGCCATCGACGATTTAGGAGGTTTGACAGTTATCCTAAAGTACACAGAATTAGTTACGCATGGTTTTCTTCGATGGGACGCTTTCTGGACCCTGCTTCAGGTTATTCAAGATGTATGTTTAGCCATCTACGACAAACGCCGCACCTGTATAATATTGAAATTTGGGAAAAGACACTGAAAAACTTGATAAATATCAACGTCATTAATGAACAATAGCTTAAAGGTATCAAGAAGCTTCTCCTAAGTTTTCAAACAGCAGTATTCGACATGGTCGAGAAAAACTCCAGATTTCGCTGCGATATGTTGCCAAAATTTATCGCCAAACAATAGTGTGTACGTGATCGAAGACCATAGGGAGTTTCCTAAAACTTGAAACGGTAAGTAAAAAGTACGTAGCATACCGATACTATGTTTAGTCCTAGGTATTTCCATTACTAGCGCTATATAAGATCGAGGTATCGTCCAAATAAATCGTATTTATGCCCGTGTCGAGGCACCGTCAATACAGCTAGTGGCAATGAGAGCAGATTGTCATAGGGGATTAGTCAGTTCGACGATAGTCAAAATGGTTGGCCAAGCTGGGCCATGGTGGAATGTTTGATAGAATGTAGGGGAGTCGCGTTACCACCGACTTTGCTGCTTAGATTATTCAAAACGTGCTTAGTGGATTAGAGCATTGGTAGCAACGGTGAATGTCCACGGCTGATCGCATCGCGTTTATAGACTCCTGCCAGATTCAGCCCGACGCTGGTTCGATTTGTTCGTGGACGACGCAGGGACCTGCAAGAAGCTCAAGGCCCGTCTGTGTGAACGATTTCCCAAAAAGGGATCGTCCCGTGCAGTAAAATACTGTTCCTCTGTTCATAAGCCTGACGAGGACCTGTACGAGTTAACGCAGGGCAAACGGCTTCTAGTAGAACCTTCGAATTCAACGTTTCCACATGACGACAAGCAACCGTGCCAGTGCGATGATCTACGGCGTTACTGAAGCATTACCCCCAGACTTTGCGAAGGTTGACCGCGACTGCCGGATACGCCGGTGGGTATCTGGAAACGGGCCGTCGACGCGTTCAGTCACCAGAATGCCAAACAGCTCTAGCATCTAAACGCCGTGGTACGGACAAACGTCCCGACGCATCTCAGCAATTTGCCGCATTAATGTGACATTTAACTAGGACACGTTACAGATTCAAGGCTCCCCATGGTATCCGACCGAGCCTCGTCTGGACGATGACTGTTCGATTCGACGCAGAGATGTACTCATCAATGGAAGCTTGTGTCAAGTCAAAGGGAATACAGTGGGCTGTTGCGGATCGTACGAGCCACTTTGGAAGTATGGATGAGCATGTAGGCATCCGAAGAGCCACGAACGCTCCCATGTCGGCGTTGGCGCATCTGCTTAAATCAGGAAGACGGCGGCTTGGTTTGAAAGCTGCAGAAGCGCAAAGTCTAAGGCGGCGAACGCGTGCATTTCGACGTTCCCATTAAAAAAGATCTCAGTCGTAAGTAAGTTCCCCCTAGTGGAAGCGTGGGGGCGAGAAGGCGCACAGAACGCCGAGGTGCGTGCGCAAGCGTCAACAACTGCTGTCTCAGTGGCCGAAGGGAAACATTCGGTTTGCCTACGTAGAGCGGACGTTCAAAAGAGAACTGACTCAGAACGTGAACGGTCACGTACATGGATAGTCGAACACCACACCTAGTCGTAGGTGTTCTCGTCGCCATCGTTGTTACGGCCGAATAAGTCGGTTTGTTCTGACGCCTGTAGGTCAATGCATCTAGCAATATAATGTGTTCGTAACATACAATATACTGATTGAAAGCTCGCTAGATTTAAGATTAACAACACGTAGTTTTTAAGATTCGAACCTTTATTGTTATAATCATTGTTATTACTGTGGTTGTTAAATGATATGCAATGGATTTTGTGGTGTTGTAACTATTATTTACAGCAGACACACTCTTCGCTCGTCGTCATGACCATTATTAGCTCTCATCACACTATTCCAACAGTGTCCCCTGTAGCCATTTCAATTAGCGACATGATATGGGTTGTGTCGTTGCATCGTATCTGTCTTGTCTGTGTTTTAGTCATAATTACGCACGCCTGCCCATCTACGTCACCATCTTTCCCTGTGTTATTGCCATTTGTTTGTTACTACTAACTCCAGTCACTCAACGCTGCAACTAAAACGTAATTAGCGTTATTTCATACCACTAATCCGCCGCTGAGATAGGATTTTGTTATTGTTGCTCTGCTCTAGGATGAATGACGTTCATAGTCTCCTGCCGTCAACGGAAGGCCTAAAAGGGACGAGTGTTTTGCTATTTCTAGTGGTTATTTAATATTGCAGCCTTACGCAACAAAATTTAGAATCGCATGCCTCTGTATCAATATGTTCTTGTGAGACCGTGTAGACGTTTCGCGATATGCGCTCGCTGTGCCGTTATGTTGACTCGACAGTAGACCTGCTCATACAGTGCCGGCAGAGACGTCTTTTCGGTTGCGGACTCCCTTTTGAGGTATGTATCATAGCGCCGAAGGCTTATTACTTTTTTGTTTGTCTCAATTATGTTCAAGTGTAGCTAAGGTTGTTATTTGTTGCTTACGTGTGTGTGTGTGTGTGTGTGTGTGTGTGTGTGTACGTGTGCGCCTTTCCTATATGTATATAGCTCAATGACACTGTAATATTCTTCGTCTGCTTGTATTATTATCATTGATCTCATTATATATAATATCAATAATAATTATTGTTGTTAGCAGCAGCACTGGCAGCATCATTCTCGACCCATTATTATTACTAAGATATAGCAGCATTGCTATCGTAATTGACGTACTTATAATTGCAATTACTAATTATCGTCGCCTTATTAACCACCATCCTGATTATTATAATCACAATAAGAACCAATTCAACCTTTAGTACTGCTCGGCAATAATCATCATTTCTATCGCCATTACCATCACAATAGTATAATGTTAAAACTTATCATTCTTATTTATCTAAGCGCTATTGATGACCTTACTAACAGCAGTTGCAATAGTAATTATCTTTCTCATTCCTATTACATTTAAAGTAATAGTAGCAGTAGTAGTAGTAGTAGTAGTAGTAGTAATAGTAGTAGTAGTAATAGTAGTAGTAGTAGTAGTAGTAGTAGTAGTAGTAGTAGTAGTAGTAGTAGTAGTAGTAGTAGTAGTGGTAGTAGTGGTAGTGGTAGTGGTAAGGATTAATTCTACGTAGGTATACAGTTTGTGTCTGTGAATCTCTATGTTTGTGTGTATGATGACAACAATCGTAGTACCCCAATTTTCAAGTAGCAGGGCATCCTGAAACTCTACAACAGCCTAAAGTGTAAAAAAACCGTTTGCCCAACACTTTGACGTGACCAAGGGCAATTGTGGTGGTGGTGGTGGCGGTGGTCGTCGTTAGGCGGGAAAATCAACGTAACTTTGATCCGACCTTGAACACCCCCTCAGGCCTCAGCGAGCGCTTAAGGAATCAATAACCCCAGTCAGATAAGGGCCCATTGTTTTCGGAGCATCGGAATCAGGATCGATGCGGTTGGTACGTAAGCGCTCGGGAAAACATATTATAGATCTGAGCTTTTGTTCTATATGATCTTTGGTAGCAATGGCACACTTGTACTAACTAGAGTTACGTAAGTCGGTTGGCCTGCTAATAAAATAACGGGCTTGGTGCATAGCAGATAGGCATACATATAGATCTGTGAGATACCGAAAAGTAGAATCATGTCAGCCTATATCATATATATATAGCGTTGTTCACTTAATTGCTGCACAATCGACACGTCAAACTGAACGTTGGACAATGAAGATCTGATTTTCGTTCCTCAGCGGATCGTCTCGAGTGCAGGTTTGTTGCTGGACGACGCTCAGTCAATATGATTGGGTAGCACTGAATAGCCTGGTGAAAAAGTGGGTTATACAAAGCGAACGTTTGGGTGGTGAATTTGTGGCTGGGGCTCGGTCGTAGAGAGAGAGAGAGAGAAGAAATGGCGAGCATCATGTAGAGCGAGGGGGCCGCATAGTTTGTCACCTGGTACTTGCATATCACCGCAAGTCTTCCACCGCAGCTTAAAAACGCGGAAATGTATTTAGATAACGTCTCTGTGCAATATCCACCGAATAATGGAAATATAGCGGAAAAGACCTCTACAACAGATATGGTGGCCCCCCGCTGTAACAACTAGACTGCCTTTGTAGGGAACACGCTTCGCGCAGGCTGTGTTCAGAAAACGAATTAACGTGCTCAATCCAAAGCTTTCCCAGTAACTTCACCGTCAGCCATAGGACCTTATCCGCCGTTAATGCTTCTGTAAATTGTTAATTGTTTGAACTGATACAATATTTACGCAGAAGTTAGCTGTGATTTGGATTGGGGATGCATTTCTGTTGTACCTGTTGCACGTCGGCAGGCCTCAATCCCATACTAGTGAATGTGTTTGTAACGATGGAGTGGCTGAAAGCTCGAATTGAGCCGCTCGCCTTATGAACGAAGCCTTACGGCACACCCCGTCTAGCGGGGTACATCACTCAACATATCATGGTACGATCGCAACGCGCGGTTGTTTTCTAGAACTCGTCTCATCAACATCATCATCATCATCTCTAACTGTTTCATTCAACTGACAGACAGACCGACTGACTGCTGTAAATTCCTCGACCGTCCCTCATGGTGGTCGATTATTAGTAAACATGAACGACTTGTGATCCGGCCTAATATGTAGGTATCTAAGGCCTGTTGCAAGATCAGAGATTTTTATGGAAAGGATTTAAGAGCTGACGCCAATTTTATCAAAGAACCCGACCAGAAACACTAACGTTAGGAGTAGTAATTAATAAACAAGTACGAGCAGTGGCACGTATACAGTTTTACTGCGATTGCCGCAATAATAAACTTAAAGCTGGGATATATATTGTATAGTCGTTCAATTGGATCGGAGCCAGTTACGTGTCGCGCGTCCTTAGGACAACATTTTTTTCGTGTTTTATCGCTGATCACCTTTCGTGTTTTAAAAAGCATTTTTTTCAATGACACACATACATTACTTGTCCTTCCTTGAATATATAGAACTCTTGACTTATCAAACTGGCCACGCTGACATTAAAATTCTCTTATCTAGTTATCATGCATTTATCTAGCGTCTATTCCGTCGTGCTTTGTTCTGGCTCAGTGCTCTCTTTCCTTTTCTCAGTCACTTTATTCATTCCCATCGCAACTCGCACTCTTTGCTGTGGGGCTCTCTGAAACACTCTTCTGGACCGAAAGTACAATCACTTATAAGCGCGTAATCTCTGGTACTGTGAATGTGACCCCGACTTACATTATTTTTCTGTTAATATTTTATTTGTCCACTATAACTTACTAAAGTTATACTTAAAATGTATCCGCCCCTCCATTTACGCGATTGCTTAGTCTCATCTTCAGTTTCTAGGTTGCCTAGCTTGCAGGCCTGAAAAATCCTGCATTTGTTTTTTAATGTACAACGCACTTCAGTTATTGTCATGTACTGATTGTTATTTAGTAATTTCTTGGCCCTTGCGACAATACTCATCGTAATAACAATTATCTTATGCTAATCAACTTGCCATTGTACAAATACGCTGGGATTAAAGCAGTGTTTTCGGCACACACACATATATATATATATATATATATATATATATATATATATATATATATATATGTACTGAAAACTACTCGAAGCTTTGTGTGTGTTGTAAACCATTAGGTTAACGACAGATTTTCTCTCACGATGAGTTTGTCCGGAGTGCTGTTGCGGGTGACGGGCGAAGCTAACCCGGCCCTCATGCCTTCACCATAAAGCATAAATTGTTCCTAGCAGGGCAGCTTTATCTAGAAAGTGACTCCTAACTTACAAAGTTAAAACCGTTACTATGGGCAAAAATCAATAATTTTTATTAGGCAATTAAAATTATGTGTTATTGTACAATAATCATAAGAAAAACAGGGTTCTACACAGGTAAGGCTTGTCAAAAAAACTCAATCTTTTGTATTCATTATGGGGAAAGATAAGCGATTAGCTTTTTAGAGGATGGGGTGCCGTGCTACTTGGCGGCAAAGGGAGAAGACCGACTTAGCCGTAGCTCCTCTCTATTTTGTTTGTAAATTCTTGCGACATCCATATCTGGTATGTTTGTTGTTTGTTATTGTTATGAAAATACTAATTGCTATTACGGGATTGGCGCCATGTTTCACTTTTAACCAAGTGGAGCGCCATATACTGTAAACCTTTTTATTGTTTTATGATCGCTTTTTACACCATTATGCTCAGGACTTTTATGCTCTATCATAGCAGACATTGTCAGAGGGATCAGGTCTGTTATATGGCTTCCATTCCTAAAAAGTAAGGCTTAACGGCTGTTACGAACTAGATATCTGCAGGAAGCTAAATTTCCAGGATAGAAAAATTACTGTAAATCGTTTTAGGAGATTCCACAATGACAGTTAGTCAGCATGTCGGTCAGTCAGTCCATCAGTGGATCCATTTATGTGTCACTATATATATATATATATATATATATATATATATATATATATATTAGTCCTTACCTAGATATTATGCTGTGGGCAAGAGCAGTCCTATTCGAGCGTATTATATTAGTACTTTTAGGCCGCCATTGCTGGTGGCAGAAACCATAATTGCCACATCGCCTTTGTGTAGTAGTACGCTTTTATTTAATGTAGGAGGAAGGGACACCTGTGCACTTATTTGTTAGTTACTATTTTTTTTATTTAATGTATATACCTCGTATCCAAATTGATTCCATATTTATTCACTCCACAACATGTTTACTTCATTCCGGACCGGCCTCATCTCTTCACCGCTTTCTTGCCATATATATATATATATATATATCGGGCGTTATGTGGCTGTTACGATACAAAGAAAAACGTTCGGTACAACGTTGCTTTGTTTAGGGCGCGTTACTGTGTTCCATCTATATCTGTATTATTGTTGTTGTTACGTCATCATTATTTATTCCCTCTTATGATGATTATTACTATTAATAATACTTTAATAATTTATAATACTACTACTCACATTCATCAACTTCCAGTTCCTGCTTGCACTCCGTTAGTAAGTACTCGACACCATTCGTTTTGTAACTTCTACTCACTCAGCACTCTTAATACTTTGCGTTCACGGGTCGTTTTAGTACTACCTAGATATTCCATCAACATAACCATCATCGTCGACAGCAGCAGAAAGAGAAGGATCATTATCACCATCGGCATTGTCCTAGTGTTGCCTTTTTAACTGCTGTCATTCTTAATGGAGCATTCGGCCTAAGAGATGTATTTCATTCGTCAAACGTAGCAGACCGTCATCTTTGCATTGCTTCACTTACCGCCATTGCCCGTCCCGCTACGATTATTGTCTGCTGTTAGCCAATTTGCTATTTATAGCAACAGCCTCGTTTAGTACTTTTACGATTTTGTTGCGTACGCTTTTGAGGTCGTTGTTACGTGTCACATTGTAGCATATGCGCTGCTGCTGCTGCTGCTGCTTCTTCTTCTTCTTCTTGGCGTTAAGGACGAGTCGCTGACGCCTGGGATTCATCATCTTTCAGCCGCTTGCTTTCCTATCTCTAGCCGCAATCATCACCAGTATTGTTTATCTTTGTACCGGTTTTGCCACTGGTTTTCTGACTTGTTATGTATCTGCACAGTTCCTACTATGAGAAAAATGGCGACTCGTTCTTCTGCAATACTCGTATGAAACTCATCGTCCTTCAAATTCACCTAGCGTCACGAGTCTTCGCTCGACGACTAGCGTAGGTCATAGCAGAAACCCCTTGTCAACCCCGCGAGGCTTAATGTGACTGTTTGCCCTTTACATAAGTAAATTCATTGATACGTTATAGCTAGAGCTAAAATTGGTTTTTTCCATTCAGCGTCAGACTGTGCAACAGTCTCATAGCAGACTCACGTTAGGTCCAGCTTCTTATCAATGTCTACAAGTTGTGCACTTCAGGTTCGAATACAAGTGTTTCGTGCAGCTCGTTTTACACTTATTCCTCTTTTTGTTGCTGATGCTGCTGTTGTTGTTGTTGCTCTCATACTGTAATTCGTGGTTCAAATGGCCGTCCTTTTTCCAATTTGGTTGACAAAAAGGTGATGTATCTATTGTTATATGTATATCTATTCTTCAGGTCAAACCATTAATTTGATTTAATGAAGATACGAGTAGCGTCAAAGCGGCATTAGTGTATGAAGGGCTCGCTTACTTATACTGGCACTGCTCGGCAAGGTGCTACGTAACTGTAGTTATAGGGTTCGGCTTTTGTTTATGGCAATAGTGGTTCTCTTCACTAGTGGCAACATCTGCATCATAGCCTGTGGATATTATAGCAGTTGTTGTTGTTAGAGCTTTGGCTGCTAATGTAATATACTGTTTTTGTTGTTATTGGCGTCTGACCGTAGCTGTTTTTTCCGCATCGGTGGGTTGGGCGAAACAAGGCACTACAATGAGTATGCAATCATACATCGTAATCGGTACTCGCGGTCGACAAATATTATCATTTCCTGTCGTCGTCGTCGTCGTCATCGTAATGGGCATCAGGTTGATACTCGTTCGCCTCTTCGTTCCTTCGCTTTGATTTATGCTCTCTTAGCATCAGGCATATTTCTGATCAGCCTGTCCACACTTTGTCACTTTTATTAATTACCTGTTGCCTTACTATCAACCTACATAGGATACTCTTGTGGCAAAAAAGGCAATAATCCTGCGCGTCGCTCCTATCCCTTGTTGCTTCTAGTGATCATCTTCGTATGCGTCTCCTTGTTTGCTACCATGCATGTCTGAGCGAGTCTGTGTTTGTTATATGCGTGTATATGGTAGAAGGTATGTGCATCTTGCGGATGTAGACCATCGGTACTACGGTAAATTATTAAACCATTTTAAAAATAAATTATCAATTATTATAGATTTGGCGCGATTCTGCAATGCCATGGTTGCAAAAAAAAAAAACAAAAAAAACAAACACAGGTAAATATTAATGGGTAAAACTTGATTCTTCACTATAGGACTTCTACAAGAGGCCAACAAGCAAGGAATGCGGTTTCGGATGTGTATAATAAATGGTGAACTTTATCACAATGCGCGTTTATTACTCATCATTCTTGGCTGTCATGTAGCTTCAGAACTGGTCCAATAGAAGGAAAAGAAATAGCTCTTTTGGGGCATTTACTGTTCGTATTATAATTGTGTTAATGTGCTACGATAAGGCGTACAACATCCCCTACGTCAATTGCAGACAAACTTTGTTTTCGTGTACCTCGTGTTCGACGTTCCTGGACTCATTGTATTATCTACCTTACAGCAGATGATGTCGTCAACGTGGTTCGTTAGGGTTGTCCTGCTGTTTTCTTTAATCGTGGGCTAGTTATTAAACACATAATCATAGTCAAGAGCTTTAGAACGGACTTAACTGCTAGTTAGTTACCGAAGTATAGCATTTTTTTTTCAATCATCTATCAATCTAGTTACACGTAACTATTGGAATGACCACGTATTGGATAAAAGAGGGTCGTAGCTCTCACTGTGAGACCTATCAAAAACAGAGGTATTGAACAACAGCGATAACAGTAACCGTATGATTCTCGTCACCATGCAAGGGTGCTTCTATTTCTCTTCGTCCGAATGCTATCAACACTGTTGGTCTTTCGTAAGCAGTAACGTCGTTGTCCGCGATCTGTACTCATGTCCGTTTACTGCTTCGGCCCCCCGTCGTCGCGGGACTCGGTAATGAAAAAGCAGCTATCTCAGCTGTATTCTGGCTAACATACTCGTTCTTCTCGTCAGCTTCTCTTCTTCTTTACTGGCACTCATACTCGTCTTTATAATTCTTAATACCTCGTCCTCGTAAGTTTCCATCTCATACGCTTATTCATATTATCACAATAATAATAGCAGTAACCATTACTTTTTTTCTAGGCATCTACGGTTGTCTTTTGTTGTGTATCTCGCCACTCATGAATTAGTTTATTTTTTATTGTTTTCTAGCTATTCTATTCGTTACTCCTATCGTAGGTTTCTACTCAGTCCATTCATGATCACCGCCATCATCAACGCCATTAAAGGTCACAAAAAATAGCATTGCACACTATTCAGCTCATCAGTCATTTTGTAGTTTCTTTTCTGTCTTCGTTGCTCTTCATCCACTTCTACATTTCGTCGGCCCCGTCTCATTGCCCTTCTCTCGACCTCGTTGTGTTTTGTATATCATTCGCGATTCAGGCAAACGCTTCTAAGGCAAAACGTGAACGAAACCTTAACTTGCTTAATTATCTTCGTCCTTCTTTCTTCCGCTTGCTCCAACTCAGCCCTACACCTAATCCTATGCAGGCGCGGCGAATCGCGGTTCCGAGACAAACCATTATTACTACCCACTGGGTGGAATTAGGTCATTTGCGCCTTCCTTTTTTGCTAGTTCACGTACCCTAGCTTCCTGGTTAGACTTTTACTTCTGTCCGCGTATATGTTCCGCTTTTCATTTTTCTATATTCTTACATCATTCTTGATTTGCTTCCTTCTGTTTCGTTAACTAGTAACTAGCGTTTGTGTTCTGTAAGTCGTCATAGGTTTTGTTGATATAGAATATTGTTGTATGTATAGTTATCATCATTATGACCAGTACCTATAGTTTGAACCTTTGAACGTTTGATCTCAATATATGTATATATATTATGTATTGATATCGTCATTATTGTGGTCCTAGATTTCCTGGGCCTCCGAGAGGGTTAACTCGGCCCTGTGCCCTCCCGCATGCTACATGCAAACGTTTCATAAGAGACATATGTTGCTGCTACCGCAACTATATATTACCACCACTCCTCTACTTCTTTTTGGTTATACTAAACACCTCGCGTACTGCATCCCTGCACGCCGATCTCAGTTAAACTTCATCTGCCATCATCATTGAATTTTTTCCTTTCCTCCTTCGTTCTTATCTTTTTCTTCTTTATTCAGCTACTGAAGCAATCAAATGACTCCGTTTGCCCATTGCGTCGTTGTTTAGCTACTGGTTAACGATTTGTCGAACAATATGTATCACAGACGACGGCCCTCTCTAAACAAAGCAAAGCTGCGTGCTCTTCATTTTTCTAAGCTTTTATTGATATTTTTTTTTTTTTCGGAAACATCCGTGTTACGTTTCTGCATCTCTCTGACATTTATTCCTGTTCTCTGAACCCCCCAATTCCTTGATCGTATTGAGCCAGTTGGCCGTATATTTTCAAATAATTTCCATAATACTTTTATTTTACCCTTTTTTTTCACTTTTTCTTATATTTTTTCTTTGTAATTGCTATACACCTTTTGATCTACTGGACGCAGATTTACGGACGCGGTTCACCATCGTCAGAACAGTGAGTAGGTGTTGAAGGAAAGGGCCATCAACATATCGACACAAGTATATCACATGTATCACACCGTAAAGCAAAAAAGTATAATCGGCTTTTTCCAGAAAAATTGTATTTCTCACACTGCACCACCAGCTCCACTACCAGACCTTTGAAAACACTCATGAAATAGTGACAGTTCTACCATTTCTAGTGCGTCCTATTGACTCCGTCGTTCATCGCAAATTCCATGTGTGTCTATGGAGAGATGTGGAATAAGGTTAAGTTATGTCTGTTTGGTTTGAGGAAAGGTAATACAGCTGCAAGCCTGCCTTTTTGAAGAGCACATCTGTAACATTTGTTGAGAGATTCTGACACGGGTCTACTGGAACTTGGCATTTTTTGTACTTAGCATTATGATATGCCAATTAGATCTGCAGTATGCCAAAGATATGCTCTATTCTAAGGGAAAAGCTACATAAAATCGACGGTATTGGGCTTCTTGTCTGATGGTAAAGCCCAGACTCTGACCACCGAGGAGTTCAAAGGGCTTCACGTGAAAGCGGCGGACAAACCTGCCCAGAGCTGGGAGACGTTTGTCCGTTTGCCATGTGTGGTGTTTTGTGTTTGATTTAGGGTCGAGAAAAGGAAGGCATACTCTCTGTTCCACCCCGTTAGTATCGCATACCATACCCGTAACCGTTAGCCTAGCACTGGCTTAGCAAAGCCTGGGTCCTGCGCTGATCGTTGTACGCATCCCTGAAAATTCCGCCGCGACGGCGGCCGACGCACGTCGGCGCGGTTGGGCTTCGCTAGCGGTTCCACCGACATTGAAGCCGTTCCTATTTGCAGCTGCCGCTGATACGGCTCCATTGTCATCGCGGTCGCTGAAGAAATGTCAGTAAATGGCTATCCTGTTAGGCCGGGAAAATGATCCCCGGAAGTGTGGGAGCTTTTTGTGTCGTCAACCAGCCAATAAAGTGAGGCAACCTACATGTGCGTTGCTGCCCCTTTCTACCGTAAGAGAACCGTCTGTGTAAGTACTCGCGAGCTTCGGTGGCCAGCGCTGCTTAAACATAGCTAATGGAAGACGGTAACGCCGTGGCTGGTTGTATGACAAAAGACGCCTGGGAACAGGGAGTTGAGCGGTGGTGTGGCAAAACAAATGACGGAGCAGGTAAAGCTTGTTCAACGTAATACGGCATCCTATTCTCAGTAGACATTAGCATATGCTGATTAATTTTAAAAAATGGCCTCCAGTATACTTGTAGTATACAACGTTTTTTTGTAATTCGAATGGTCGTGGAATCGAGTTTAGCCAGGACACTTTTATTTTTTTGTGCTTATTTCAGCTGAAGAGACGACCGCCATAGATTGTAATATTCGATAGGATGGTCAGCAGCACTGACTACTATATTTGTTTTATGTACCTAAGTGATACCAGATGGGTACTAGGCATTGAGAATTGACTTGAAGGCAGACGCACGCAAGCTATAGAAAATACAGAGTCACCGTATTGAGCAAGTGAATAGACTCACATTAGTTCTCATGGCTGTGATCATTTCCGGAAACGCCCTGCAAAATGATGTCGGGCTAGGTGTTGTCGTTCTATAAGAAGTCATTATTAAATAAAATGCTCTTGGTTCAGGCTCTCGTCAATATATCCAACCTTTCTTTCGGTACAACTGGAAGCATTTGTGGAAAGCGTTGTTGGTTGATTGGTTCGCTCTCGAATAGTGAGTATTTGTAGCATTGCTCACAAATATCGCGCTTAGTATGTATTATTAAAGTGATTGTATTTGGGCTTCAGAACTTATCCGGTTTGTGCTTTGGTGAATTCACTCTAGGTGCTTAGTGTTTGCTTGTTTAACATTGCATTGATAGCGTTGTTTAAGTTCTGTTAGAAATTAACCATTGCAGCGCGGAGGCAGGCTGGCGGGGGGTTGTCATAGGGGCACTGCGGGTTCCGTTGCACTCTGCTGCTGCATCATCGCTTGTAGATCCTTGTTTACTGAAACGAATAAAAAGAGCGTGCAATAAGCGGACAATTAATTACGTACCGGAATCGATAATATGAGTTCTTACTAGATGCCACATAGTGCCCCTCATGTAACTCTCGAATTGCACGCGCACGTAAAAAAACCGAAGCTATAATCAAAATAGCTAATAACAATAATAATAATAATAAGTGTCAGGCCCACTGTTCCGTGACTGAGCGTGCATAGCTAAATGTATTAGTAACAATTTAAATTATATATATATAGATATATAAAATCGTTTTCGTCATATTATCGTTAGTAAATAACTTGAACATGATCAAATGCTATTCTAAAGCTAAAAATGTTTCTAATTTGAATTTTTGATAAAAATAATGTCTAGCTAGGCAGCAAGCATGTCATCAACTTCAAAGGAGCAGAAATCCATCTAAGGGATAACAAGTGAGAGTTTTTTTAAGTTAAGTCATTTATGTCGTATGTTAAAAAGTGTGACTTCTTCATTCTTTGGAATCTTTCTAGCAGCTTCCAGCACCACCGTATTAACGAACCCCTCCAGCAATTTGAAAATTTCACAAAGGAGAAATACCCTCATTAGAGAAAGGGGAAGCAACACTGAAGTAGCTTGTTAACTTTTGCTGCTAAGTATGATACAATGTGGATAGAACGGGACCTTTTGCTTTTTTTACGGGTTGCAACGTTTGAGCTTTCCCCAAAAATGATGATCAATATCACATAGCGTAAAGCATTTCTCGCTATAATCACTGTATTATCAGAACACCGTCACGAGTACTTAAAAATGTTTCCATCATTTTTTCATCTTCGATGGCTAATGCACATCCGGAATACCGATACAACTTTTTGCGACTAAATATACATATATTGGATCACTGAGTTGAAAACGAGCTGCCCCTATATAATTCTATATCAAGAATAGAAACGTTTAACAAGTTCTTAAAGTCTGCACGGGCCAGCAAAGCATCGGCGATTTAGCATAAAAAAGCCTCGCTTAGCGCCATGGAAACACATCACACTCCAATGCCTTTGAGATCAAAAGAGACCTTATAAAATGACTGCCCCGGAGGCGTGCTTATGGAACCAATAAACAAATGTGAGACGTTTCGTAACGAGTCCATCATCCGGCTTCATTGACTAGATCAGCAGTGTTGTAAACCGAGGTTGTAACTCGGGAGCGTGGGCAGCTTCTTTTACCGACTTTAGAAGTTGACGATGTCATTGATAAAAAAATTCAAATTTTCTAAGAAAAACAAACCGTCATAGAGTTTTGACAATTGCATTATAATAGTAGTTATTTTCACTCTGTTGCCAGTAGGTTATATTACTTTGTGAAATAAAAATAGAATTCAGGCAATATGTTCTTTAGAGCACTCGAAAGCCCTAAATTGACGCATGGCGATTGAGCGTACTTCGTGTTCACAACTATGATACAATGCGTTCATCCACGGCCAACTGAAATGCCGTAAGCTAGATAAACAAAACAATGATCTTGAAATACGTAGTGTTCAACGTTAGCGGTCAACCTAAGACGAAGCCAACCACGAAAAAACTGCGTACTCACGCAAGCCGCCACTTGATAGCACTACGAATGCGGTGCAAAAACGGCGCTACTAGCAATATGTATTTATGTCGCTCTATACAGCCATAAAGATGGCGGGCTTTTGTGAGCACGGGCGGGCGGGCAGGCAGACAAACAAGAGCCAGTTAGTTAGGTAATTCTACCAAACAGAATGCTTTAGGCGGCGCTGTCCGCAACCTTGACTTCGCTGACGTGTATTTAATGACTTAACCGTGAGCACGAGGGATGAGTCAGAGGGTGTGATTCTATAGGCTCATGGTCGTACTGGGTCCGAATAGCGATCCGCTCGATGCTAAAAAGTCATCGACGAACTGCTAGCAATTACTAGAAAGTCCTAATTGATCCAATCTTGGATGGACTGGAACGGATTCAGCCTTGTATGATTTCGATATGGAACCCACAAGACATACTGATGCAGGCACACGAAAAGGTAGGCCCGACAAGTACATGAGAAGTGTACGTGCTTGTGAGAAAAAGCGCTTTTGTCGAGCCTCTTGGGAGTCCAATTTATACCACTGACCTATATCTGCAAGTGGTGCCCCCGTAGCTGAACGATGATAACTGCCCCCTAAGGGATTATTATCGTCTTTGTGGCTTACCTCATTTATAAACGGCTCGGTCTTACACATACGTAGGCTAACACGACCGCATGTGTCTTCTATCGTTCAACCTCTCCGGTTTTTATTCAGGGTACTGAACGTGTGACGCCCACCGCCATTTCTGTCACTACGGCCCCGATGTCATCGGAACCAGAGGACATATAAGTGCACAGAATCGGCGAAGACGCAACGCATAGCAGCAATCGTTTGCCCGACGACTGGGTGGCGGTAGCGGTGGCATTTACTAGACTGCTAACTAAAAAAGGTTTATACAATATATCTTGCCCCTCGCCACACTGTGTACATAGAAGGCGTGCCATCTGCTAAGACACCGTCTGTAACTTGCTATTCGAGTGTTACAACCGTTTAATACAGACATAATTCCCAACATTGTTGCACCTGTACATAACGGAATTAACTGGAAAATAAAGATTTCTCTGTAATGAGACGACAGCTAAGCTTCCAAGTTGAAGGTTTCTTGTTACTCTCTCCCGCGAACAAACGGGCCTTCCTTTCTGGGAGCTAAGTTAGTTTGAATCAAGTTAAATTTACTCGAACAGCTCTGTGTTATGTGTCCTATCAAAACGTTTTGCACGTGTCTAGTGAATGTTTCATTCGAACTCAGTTAAATATTTAGGTATTTTACCGAGATATAGATGCAGAGCTGATGCTGAAGTATTGAGAAGAATCGCGTGAATATGGCATGCGACGGAATATCTTCAAAGACAGGAAATGACGTTTTATGGAAGGCACCGATGTAGCCTATATTACGTGACCATTCTGAGGGCTATATGAAGCAGAGTGATGTATGGCTATGCGGACCATCGCATTTCGAGTATGACGTCCATGCTAATTGTACAGAGAAGTTCTTAATAACTATTTTACCTAAATGTGTCAAGTTCTTGCAATTGTTGCACTACGTGTCGCTGTCACATATTAAGTAGGACTGTTTTTGAAATAGTTCTCGACCGTTTTGTTAGTACAACGCACGATTCAGGTACTACAATGCTAATAAATTAGAGTTTACCATAAGTAATAATTTTCACTAGAGTCATCCACAACCACGAGAGCCGCACTGCAGACGTCAGTGTAGCCCTTTGATCCATATAAACCCATCTTGTGAGGATGTATGAGATAACGATAGAGATGTCTTCAGTTTATGTCTTCTAAAAAATAAATGAATGATATTGACAGACCACAGAATAGACGAGCCTTAGACGCGTATAGCCGTGTAATGTTCTCTACTTCGCCATATCAGAGTTATTTTCAACGCTAATGATAAGCCAATTTCGACTTCAAAGACCCCGCTCTAGATAGACAAACAGATAGTCCTATACAGGGCAATTTCTATATTACGCGTTGCACAAAGATTGTATGATGAAGAAAATAAATAATAAAGCCACAGTTGGATTGAAAGAAAATTCAGGTTACGATGAAGCTGATTCGTAAGTGATCAGAGCAAGCGTGATTATCAATATGTCATACTACTTACACGAAATGTTGACGCACGTGACGCTCCACATGATGCTCCACACCCATCCCACGACGAAGGGCGCAGTCAAAGTTTGGATAAGGGCTGCGAGCAAGTTAAGCGCGAATGCGCGTCCCCTACTTGAGTATTCTGTACGACAACCGCATAGGACGCAGAAGGCTGCCACGAACGTTCCTGAAATTTAAATTACGCCTGTTTCAATATTTTGTGTAAATCCACCCTTCGCCTCGAAGACGACAGCACACATGCAGAATATCAGACAACTCTCAATTCCTGGTTCAATGGTTTTCTACGAGAAATCCGCCATTTTGCATGTATACGATTGAGCATAACAATAATTACAATGAAGTGTTTTCATTCCGAAGTCAGCATCCTGGTTAAATTTAAACGTTATGCCAATATCTATATTGTATGATAGTGATTGGGCAGGCTAATGTTTATCCTGAGTTTATCAGGCATATACGTAATGCCATAACGATAAACACATTTATTTTACTTTACCGCTTAGATATTTGTCACCCAGTGAAAGCGTGATTGGGGTAGGAAACAAAAATGAAACCTAGTGTTAACTGAATTTTTGGGTCTCGAAATGATTGTTGATTATGCCCTAGTCTTGGACACTTGTGCCGCGGACGGCAATTGCTCTAGATCGCTTCGGAGTAACAGAAATTGAAGAGCGTCTCAATTTCGACTTGGGTTAACCGTCCTGTAGGCCTGCAAATAACGAAAAGCATTTTATACATTTCCAACTATACAATGGGTTGATGTGGGACTGGAGAGGAATTATGTCATGATAAGTGCTCATGTCACGGTAAAGCGCAAGATCGAAGCAGACCACCTAATTCGCTTATAGAAACACAATTTTTTCCATTACTGTTTTCAATCCTAATCAATGACCTTCCATTCAGAAACTCCATATGGTATTCACTTACTATTAAAATAATCCCTTATACGTTATACTTAAGCAACAGTTGTGCCTGTTGCTTGCTGTAGCCTGTAGGAGGTTATGAAGAAGATTATATCTCCCTATTAGCTTGCAAGATGACCGAATAATGACGTTTATAGTTCGTCTTGAGGTTTCGATAGTCCTTTACGCAAGCTTCACGAGGGCTAAAGTTTCAGTGAGTAATGAATTTGGCACACAAAACACACGGCTTACATGAACCCCATTTTCATAACTTTAATACCTTCTCGTATGTGTCAAACGGTTGTACACTAGCTAGGAATCCTTCTTTTTATTCTACTGTCGTAGTTGAGGAGTCGTAGCTAGCGGAGGCCAACGCCACCAGCGCTTGTCAGGCTCCTAGGGGTATTAAGGGTAGTTGTTGATAAAACTGTATCGAAGGCTGTGTGTCATTCACCTAAAGCTCCCCAAGGAGAAGTGAAGGGGCAGGAAAGGAAAAGGAGAAACGCATGAACGAGAACGCAACATTAGCGTCTCAAGGAATGCACTATATGGGATGAGGTGAGATCATAGTGAAGACATCCATAAAGTAGGTGTTGATGGAAAGCTTTTCGCCTAGGGGCTTTTCGCCGAAAAGTTGCTACATTGGCGCGCGTTCCTCCACGCGACTACCTGCTTTGCTTAGAATCAGTGAAGTAGTGACGGCGAAGGAAAATGGGACTACGGTAGTCGGATGACGCCACGAAACTCTACAGGTATTGTACTATGCTTTTTGGAAACCGTTAGGATATCTTCTATGTCACTCGTCGGTTTCAGTTAGGCGCTAATTGAAACAAGCTAACGATTTTCTTACGCACCGGTCTGACCAGCGAGTCACTTAGTGCCGAGTCGTGTGACTTGTATAAGAAACCCATACTTTAACCCGGTTTTTTTCAAACAGAGACAATGGGCACAGAGTAAGTATTGTGCCCATTGTCTATTAAGTCGTATGTGCGATACCATGAAGCCTGCAGAAAGCGTTGGGAGAAAGCAGCATGACGCACTAAGAACACTAATATGTATACTGTTACGGTACAGGCGTTCAGTCATTCAAATTCTCTGCTGGTGCTTGAGAAGCATATTTAACAGGTCGTAGTGGCATATCATAGGTACTAGTAAATCAGAATATTGAACAACATTATTATTGTTCAGCATGATGATCCCCTTCTGACGTCGCCCATCACTATCAAATGACTCTCTGGTGTTTCTTTAATTGATTTCGACTTCCGCTTATCATTCTGGCCACCGACCTTCTATGACTCGTCCCCGAAGTATGCCATATCACAGTGAGCCATATTAACTGGCTATCTTCCTAATGGTCCCCTATTTCTTTGATCGTGCACGAACATATCTCGTCGCTTATTTTTAATACCCCATACAGTATTTTTACGTTCGACCCTACTAGTCGCTTGCTGGAGAGCAAACACTGGACGACATATAGGCGTACAACATTCAGTCCAATCATTTGTTTTTGACTAGAAAAAGGTGTTCATTGAGCAGCTCTCTAAGATGCGTGAATACCGCTATTCGGCCATACCTAGTCAGCTAGGGGATGGAGCTAAGGCCGTTGCCACCTGCCTATAGATTGGAATCAACGTACCGCCACCTGTGTTCCAATAGTAGCGGGATAGCGCGCTTTTGCAGCGATACCCCTGGTTGGGCTCCACTTATGCCCGTCCTGTTGGAAGCAAAGGCTCCTGCTGCCACTATGCCGCCTTTTCGATGTGTTCGAGGGTGGAGCGGAAAGACAAGGGCAACGCATTGAAAAGTTTTCATATCCGATTCATTGTTCCAACCATACTTCGCTTGGGCAGCATTCACCGTTCAGTGTTCTTTCCTCGACTTTGGACGAAGGCATGTGCACTTGGCTTCTGCTTTTTATGAGAAGGGGAAAGGAACAGCTGCCCCAGCGTCCTCGGCTTGGCGCGACCTAAACGACGAGGAGAAAAAACCTGAAGGTGGACGAAAACGAGGACGACGCGGTGCCGCTGCCGGGCTCTATATGGCGGTTATTCTAGGCACTTAGCTTCCTTTCCTCTGCTGCTGCCACCGGTTGTAGCTCCTGACTCTTTTGACTATCAGCGCATACACACACATACAGCACTGTCACAATCAGTTCCATCGCTTCGAGCAATCAGCCAGCTAGCAGCAGCAGGGGTACCGCAAACAACTCCATATTATTATTTCCATTATAGCGAAAACGATAGAAGGCGCGTGTACCCTAAGGCTTTGAAAATAGAGAAGAAATAGTAGGAAAAGCACGGTTCCTTGTCTCGCTCAATGATAATACGTGCTCCGCCGTGCCGTTATTTCGAGTAGCATAGATCTTGCATATTGAATTTGGCCTTATACCGGCAAACCTACTTGGTACTATTGTAAACTACACAGACTATCATTATCACATCTATGGCACTATTCGACAACTATAGGACTTTCAGATTGCCTCTGGTTACCGTACAGCTAAAATTCTTTGAAAGGGCTAATCGTACGCCAGCTTATTTAGGAGGTATTTAAAATCACCTAGAAAATTATAGCTTTTAGTTCTTACTGGATACATGCATTAATTAGTTGAATGAAATCCTATAAATAACCTGATTCAGACTTATGGCCTTTGTCAAAATTTCGAATCGACCTTTTCTTTTATTAATGCTATAGCTCAGTAAAAAGGACAAGTTAGGCGTGCTTTTTCGCTTGGAACAAGTGAAACTCGCGTTGGCATTAAATACTCATATTTGAAACATTTAAGTGCTGAAAATACGGGGGTGAAGCGGATTCAACTGATTTAAACGGCCCCTCTTCATTCGTTTTAGTAGTGCAGCGCTGAATCTCTGAGTTGTGGTAAAAGACGGTGGTAAAACTTTGACAAGATGTCTTGAGAGGAAACAGCACAGAGCTGAGTGAAGAAACAGACAGATTTCAACGAAAACTAACTCCGACACTCTCGCTAAGAACTGCATAAGTTATTCTCAACTTCAAGATAGCCCCGACGAGGTCGTTCGATATATAGCTAGTCTCGGAACATCTAACAACAAAA
This sequence comes from Varroa jacobsoni, assembly GCF_002532875.2. NCBI lineage: Eukaryota > Metazoa > Arthropoda > Arachnida > Mesostigmata > Varroidae > Varroa > Varroa jacobsoni. The sequence continues at coordinate 128,324 of NW_019213208.1, read as the reverse complement.
TAGTTTTTTTACTGCTTGATTTTGTAAATGATGTATTTTTTAAAGATTTTCTACTTTATTAATTCTACGGGCTTTTTTATGAAAAATTCTTAACGTAGACTTCATTTATCCAAAAATAGTACCCTACGAGAAACTAATCTATCATCGCGGGGAGGAAATGATGCAGATCGATCCCTATCTGTTTTTACTTGGTGCCCTAACGGATAATTTTTAGAATGGGGTAAGTTGTAGTTGCTTTGATTGTAGGTTACTAACGTATTGAAGGGTGTTCGTCAATGGACGCGATGTACCAAGCACGATGGTTGGCATCACACTGACCACTGTCCGGTTATGAAATTCCGAGCTGCTGGTTAATGCTTTTATATTGGTAATTTTACTCTGTATTCTACGATGATGATCACTAGAATTGTATATATGTATTTGTCAAAGGTGTACATAACCACGAATATCCAGTGCGTCAGCCTTTTTAGGATGAGGCAACCTTATATTACATATCGAACAGTTACAGCCTTATTAATATGTGAACCTAAGTTTAGGAATGGACTAAAAAGAGCCTTTTCAAATTCTATAAACGGATAGGCTGAACTTTGGAAGTGTTACCTTGATAACAAAATGCATATACGGTTGCACGATGCAACTTTGTTTATTGAGAACTGTACAAGTTCTCTGCTATCGGTTGCGTAGCCATTGTGCAGTATATAGTTTCAACCATCGGCATTTAATTTATCAACAAGGGAATATATCTTTGAGGTTAAATTTGAATGCGTAGAAATGAAGCGAGATTCATTATGTACAATCATCCGTTGAACTCGACCTACCGTGTACCCTGATCCTGAATTACTTATCAGTCAGACAGCTATGTAACCAAATAACAATTTTATTGTCAGTTCCAATCCTCATATCAGCTGTACATAGGAAACAGATAAGTCAGTACCTATCGCAGTTGATCCTATTGGCTCCAGATCAGTATCACACTTAATACGTTGAAACGGTTTTACCTTAGTGCCATCGTATTGTTCGTTACCTAAGAGTTCTATGGGAATAGGCAGCTGAAGATTACAAACTTTAGGCAAACGCTACTTCTTGACCTATTCGCGTATGGTCAAAAGTAACGGGGTATGTTAATTTCTTTATAACTTAAAACTATGTCAAGGATAAATGCGGAAGGGTTCAGACAAACCTGAGCGTTCTGAAATCAGCACTGGAAGGCGGTAACTGGGACAAAAGCTGAGCCAATTTGTTATGGAGGATCCTTTTCTAGGTCCATGCTAACCAATTGAGCTGAATTCTAAATTCTTATGATGTTCCAGTGAGACCTTGATTACATCATTGACTCCCAGCTGCTACATGACAAGTACCCTTTCACCACAGAACATGAAACATAGGGTCGATTGAAATATCACTAATGTACTTTTTCTTTTATTGGAAGGTGAGGCAAACTTTTAGACCTAGGAATAACAACCCCCAAACTCTCGACAATAATGCATTCGGTCTGCTTTGAGACAGGAAGTGGCTAATGAAGTACCCAGATAGATAAACAGCAGTATCCTAGTATGATTCCTGAAATCAATAGTAATATCTTTTATCATCTAATTTACGTACAAGGTAGTCTTCACGCTACTTGGCATCGACGGGATAGAACACGCTGCGACAATAATACACGGCTCAGAACCTTTTTTTGCCCGTCTTGGAGCTGTAACGTTGGTTTTTTCGGTTCGTCTATGAGACTAGCAACCTAAGAGTGCCTTTTTAACAGATCGTGAACGCCAACCACGAATTCATTAGCACCATGACGCATCTTGTTGATCGTTTGTGACGCCATCATATATATATACAATATGAGTAAAGCCAACTTTCTTCAATGCGCCGTTAGGAAATGCTCTCTTTTCTGCAAATTCATAATAATTTCTTCATGCAGTGCAATTTGAACGTTTGCGTGACGTATGCAGTTTACGTTAAGGCAACGCTTTAATTATAGAAAGTACAGACGGAGAAGCGGCGAGGAAAATGAATCGCTCTAGGAGATGAGAATTAGGTTAGATTCCCATAAAAAAAAAAGGCCATAATCTGCGTTCTACGAAACTGGTAGGGTGGTAGACCTTACGTCTCATGTCGCATCTATAATACAACCAGGAAAGTAGTAAAAGATTGACGTCTGAGTTCTCGAATGTAAAGACTAGTCATTTTTGCTTCGCACTGCCTACCTGACACCGTCGCTAACTTACTGGCAAAAAAATTAAGGTAGCGCTTAGATGACACAAGTTAAACTCAAATCAGCTTCAAGCAACACTTAAAGGTCGACTAAGTAAGAGTAAACCAACTTCAATAACAAGGTCAATTGCCTGAGCCAGTAAATATCGCTTTGGCTCAGACCATTCGGCGTAGGTGGAAGTAACCCTCGGTGAAGACTGCGGTAAAGCACTTCACAACGAGCAAACAGCGGGAAGGGGAGAAAAGTGCGAGGGGTTCATGTACAACAAAGGCTTGTCTGACTGAAGAACACAAAGCGATCGTTCCTCATGGTTTCGCTTGCATTTCGATGGACACGCGCGCCTAATCGTCCTGATTTCTAGTTGTGATAAAGTAAGTACAGTTGGACCGCACTCACAATGGTCCATGGTCCGACGGATTATATTTAGGTCAATGTATCGAATCGCAGAATCAACCCAGACCCACGCGTTTATATACATTTTTCGTATAGTAACGGTATGCTCGTCTATGTGGTGAAGAACGTTACCCTTGTGCCAGTACTAGGCACTATCGGCGTCAGCCTGTTATATGAGACTATAGCATTTAACGTTCCGTTGATACGACAACGTCTATATGAGAGACTAGAATGTTGGGCGTAGCGTTGGTGCTTGGTCGTAGTTGACGTCCACAGTCGAAAAACAGAGAATCATTACATCATTAGCAGTAACAGAGTAAGTGAAGAACAATCGTAATTTTACACAACTTACGATGTTCTAGGCATAAAATTGGAATGATGCAAATGTATACAAGTGTCCTCAAATAATGGCCTAAGGGCATCGCTAACGTTCGGTAGTAACACTCGTAGAACGCTGCATTGGCTTGTAGGCAAAATTAAATTTCACCTAGTCCACTACTATATATATATATTTCGTTGAAGACCGTTGAGCTGTTTTGGTTGCATTGCCGTCACGTGTTTTTACAGAGAAAACGAATTAGATCCTAACGGAAGTATAAATGCTTCTAGTAGGTACGTTAAGAGTATTGATATACGAAGATCTTTATCGGAAGAAGATAAAGCTACTCGTATACCGGATATCTTCGAATTCGAATTTTTCTTTTGATTTTGCAAACTTCTGTCTCATTCACACGGCCCTGTTTACACGTAGACCATGTGTTAAAATGTTTATTTCTGATATATGGATGTCTTGAACGTTAGTTGAGACGAAGCGTTATGAGATGTGCATCAACTCAGGTGATCTCCTAAAGCGCAAAATATGTTGGGATGTGTTTCGCGGCTTAGACTGGCCTTAATCTCTTGTAGTGAAGCTATCATCATGATGTGATAGGGTTTAGTCGTACTATAGTGCCATTCGGCACACGCCGACAAGAGCCAGGGGAGCCCGCGACTGCACAGCAGAAAAACACGCAAGAGCATGATGAAAGCTATAGCTCAGTCAAGACTTCTGCGTGTATGTGCACCGATGTTCTTCAGTACATGTTACGTAAAAATATTCGTTCAAATAAATGACCTAACGATTCTTGAAGTATGTAATGTTAATTTTGGACTTGTGTAGCACGTTGCCGGAATTGTCGAGACGGGTTTTTAGACAAGCCAAACAACAACTTCGATAGTAGATCTACTAAAATTCAACGATCTATGACAGAGTACCTATTCTCCTATTAGCAACAAATATTGTCCATAGAAAAGGAAAGGGTCCATTTTAGGGCAGGGCCTTTCCTAGAGTGACTGCATCATAAAATAACAATGCTGCAGCCAGAGATCAAAGAAACTTCAATCGACCTTGAATTTCTTTTATCAGAATGGAAACCCAGCTCGCAGTATAACCCAATTCAATTGTTTTGACATGATGCGACTTTCTTTCCCTGATAAAGTAAAACAATTTTGAAAAAAATCGATTGAAGTTAATCCTCGAAGTCGACTCCTCGACTAGCAAGCTGGATGCAGCAAAAATTGGGACACGTTCCTAGGATGAACATATTGGTTTTAGAGATACGCTTCCTTCGGCCGATCTTACCTACTTACCGAAGTGCTAACCAGCTATCTGTAGGGCCTGATGGAATCGTATTTTTTTTTCGGGAAGAAATATAGACTTGAAGACCAAAACAATTGCTAGACAAATCGTAACGGCTGTGATAGGTTGCAGACCTAATGCATATTGTTTACATTCAACTTTTTTTATGGTCTCACCTTCTTGCAATTGCAGCTATTGTATGTCCTGATTATTGAGCAGAAACAAGGACTGGGCGCCTAATTGTATGAAGGTAAAGAGACGCCTTCGTGGTCTGATCCATACATTTCATGTTATTAATTAGAACATTTATTACTATTACTATTAAAGTCTGCGCCAGTTGATTCTTTAACACTTCAAAATTAAACTGGAAAACCTTCTAACAATAGGACGCTCTTCAGTGCGCGTTAGTCGATTACATTATCTATTTTAGCCATTCTCATAAAGTAATACAAGTGAGATTTTATTTTCTCCAAGATTTCGGGAAGCGAGACCGAATTATAAAAATTTACATATAATAATTCAGCTTAAACATACGCTTCATCTTTTTATCCGCGCTACATCCACGTGATTCGGTTCTACAGGTTCTATCCAATATAAGTATCTGTAACTTGTAATATTAATTATAGTTGAGTGGTGCGATCGGTTAACGAGATCAACACCGCTATAAAAATCCATGAAACAGTTAAGTGCCATGTATTTATTTTAGTGTAGAAGACTTTACAGAATTCCCATAACTTAATTTTTGTAAGTGTATATTCAAAATAAGCGAGGTCATTCTCGTTGCAAAAGATCGGATCTTGCAGACAAGCAGGAGCGATATTGGGCCATCGCCAGAAGCTTTTACCCTGAAGGTCCTCGCATGATTCTTCACAGATTTACGCGCCCATATTTAGCACTATTTCGCTGTCCAGAAATCTAAAGGCCGGCGTCATATCGAATCCAGAACTAGCTCAAATATTATTAAAACAGTGCTCAAATGGGCAACAGGAGGATGTTGCTACTGCTGCTGTTGTTACATCACTGACAAGTCACTGAAGCTCGCTCTACTTTGAAGGACTGAGAACGCATACGGATGCCCACATAGGCCAGTTTTGCGTAGCTGTTAGTCCAGTTGGGTAAACGATATGGCAGTTTTAGAGAGGCAAATGCCCACATACTTTCCAGGCCCATGTCTGTTATTCTATTGGAAACGGGGTTCGTCGGCTCTAGCACTATAGATTGGTCCCAGCCTAACTATCACTTTGCTCGTCCTTTTCAGTTTAGCGCAGCGTTTACTGCTGACCGTTGCGTCTGGAGGGAGAGAACAGCGCTTGGCGAACACAGGTATAACACACCCTTTTTTATGCGAGCTAGTAGCAACGCCAGCGTCCAGTTGCATTCGATTACCTTTCCCGCCCCCGGGGTGGCGGAAGAATGCCAGAAAGTGTAAATTTCAAATGCCAATCAACTTCTCCATCCAGCAAGATACGGGAAACGGCCTACAGGGAAAAAGACAAAAGCTTTATGCGCCACTTGCGTATGGGTTGGCTAAAAACAGCCAGTAGCAGTAGTAGTGTGATAGCATAAGAGGGTGCATAACGGATGGCTTGATTATCACGAACAAAAGACGGCCCAGCAGTTTCTGTAAGGTTGCCAATTTGTTCCGCAGTAAATAGTCTGGACCAACTGCTGTGAGCATATGGGCGTACCGGTAGACCCGGACGGTGAGTCTACGGTTTAGTAGAGAATCGAACTCGGGGGACACAAAATAGAAGAGACACTGTCGACCGGTGGCAAGTGTCAATACAGCTGTTGGAAGCCATGCTGCAGCTGCAGAGGTAAGCTGCCGGTGCCAAAAATAAACGTGTACATATGGTAGCCCGCTGTGCCACCCACCGCTTTTTGACAAATCGTCTTATGTATTACTTTCGCGCATACTTTCCTGTTCTCTCTTGTATGGTATGTAGGGTACGACGGAATGTCCGTTCCAGATACTGCTCACAGAACTGAGCATGTAAAATTTGCCTTATTTCAGTGTACTTTGAACTCACGCGTTGTTGAGGCATCGATAAAGCTACTAGAAAATTAGAAGTCACGACAAGATTTTGAATGAGGCAATGAATACGCCAATATTCCAGTGATGGACCAACGATCTCCGGCTAATTTGCGGTTTGCGACTTTTCGACAATCGTCTGTTGACGGTCATCAAATGCATGCGGATATTTAATAAAGTCCACTATCAGATAACACGTCTTTAATTTTCTTCAAGAGTAATTCTTAATTTTTTAAGTCTATTTAGAAATTTCAGAACAATATATTTTTAATTGTCCACCATGTCTGTTTCCAAATATTATTGCCCATCGTTCAGTATTATCGAGTAGTATATCACCTGTGTGCGTATGCCCTATTTATTGGCATAGATTGTACTGGTTTCAGGAAAAACAAAGATATTGGCAAAGAAAAATGCGTCATTATTATCATCATCATGTTCCTGCCAGCATTTCAGAGCTCTACCGTATGAATCACCCAAACGAGCCCCGAGCCCAGGCATGCAATCTCACAACTGATTATAGCCATATCGGGAAAAAAGTTCTCCCAAAAAATGACACCGTCCCCACATCTAGGCAGCTGAAATGTATCACTCGAAAATAGCATGCTTTTTTTTGCGATGTGAGTGTACCAGCTTCGTGTAATTGTCACCACCATATAGCCTATGTATGTATCAGTATCGCTTCCATCCTCTATCCCTGCGGCTCTGGCTCGCATCTCAAGCGTGTATTTCCCGAATCCCCTACGTTCCCACGTGATAGATTGCCCAGACCATTGACCATCGTATCTAAGCAAGATCCTCGCTCACGAAAAAAAAACAATATGGACCAGCAAATATGATGTGCCTCCGTTCTTTTCCGATCACAGTGCAAAAAGCCGCTGTGTCGGACCCTGTTGGGAAGACCATTTTCCGCTTATAAGCAATCTTAGCCTTGTGCCGTCGTTTTCTACGACTACGACCTCTATATAACATTAGATAGGGTGATTTGGCTCTCTATGGTCGTGAGGAAGACCGTCGGATCCCACTACAGCATCGCTGCTAATATACCACTGCTGCTAGCGTTTTGAGGAGCAGGAGTAGCAGGAATAGAGGGTTCGAAAGGGCGTTAGAAAAACTTGCACATCGAGAAAGAGAGAGAGCGGGAAGGCGGACATTTTAGCTTTCCGTTGTAAAGAAAAGGGGAACTCCTACGCAAAGGGATCCCCTCTTCCCAAACGTTCTACAGCCCCGCGCCACATTAAACCACTGTCAGGCCACCATTGGGCTCTTTCTGTTCTTCGTTAGTTAGCCAGCGCCACGGTTGTCGGGAACAATGGAGCATAACAGTGCCGCCGACAGCTAGCTAGCGCCCAAAGGACGCCATTGCTACCACACTATTTCCGCGAGCAATAGCAGGATACTATCGTGGACCAGTAGCTAGCATCGTTTAACACGCCGGGAATTGGTCCAGTCTGAGTGGGTTGGCCCTGTTGGGCACACCATTTACAGACAACACATACAACTGCCCTAAGTGGTAGCAGTAGCTCCATCGCGAGTTACTGCTAATCCAATGGGAGTCACGGCCACGCATACATATAGATGCGCGGCGCCCAACAAAACTGAACAAACCTTAGAGAAGCACCCACCTCATTCTTTGGGGACTCTAGCCAGAGGGTAACGAGTGGCTTGAGTTGCCTCAGCAAGCTCACCCTAGTTTTGATGATTAAAGATAGAGGAATCCACTTCTGTTGTTTAAGAGAAAAGAAGACATGTAAAATAATATTTTCTGTTCTGCACCGCCCTGGTGACTACACCAGTATCATCTCAAGCTGCGGCGATTCTACCATCTCTAAGGATACCGGCAGGAATCTCGGAAAACACGCCTCGCGCCTTACTGACAAGGCTGTAGTCATTCACTCTGCCCAGCAAGCCAAAGGTTCTCTGTGTTGTCGGGGGCCCAGTTTGACCTATATAGAGATCATTCAAACGTAACAAGGAAAGCTTTCGAGGTATCGTACATACAAAAAGTGAGGGGTCATTTGCATGTGGGTCAGGCAGCTCGTACATTTCAAGGCGAAAGGAACAAGTAAGAAAGGAAGAGATGGATAGCTCATTATCAACAGCAGAAAGAAAAGAAGGGCCTTTCTTACTACGATTATCATAAATCGTCCACCACTGCTGAAGTTGTGTCAGCCCAACAAACTTAAATGGGAAAGGACTTCTTTAAATACAACCTTTTAAGCAGCAAGTATTTCCTGTAGCTATCGGTTGAAACGATTACGTAGGATTGCTAATGTAGAACGGGAAGGGGCTTGAATAGTTCTCTTTTGTGGACCTGGCATCTACTGTCATTGACATTAGGAAGTACTTAAAATTTAAATTACATTTTTATTGTGCAAAGACCGAAATGCAATTTCACGTCAATTGTTCCTTTGCACCCTATGAATGATGATACATGCATTTATCCTGGCATTCTAGGCGATTCTCGTATAGTATTATTTATGATCCAGAATTCGGTATCGGACCTACATCATCTCAGAGCGACTCGTAACCTTAAAAGCGTGTGGTTTGTGGCACCACCCTCAATTCAGGATGTACTTCATCCAGGAATACAGGAAGTACCCACGGCTTCACTGGCAATGAAATAAAATACGTTTCAGGCAACATTGCTAATTACGGGAGCAATACATTTTTACTAATCCAACCCGTATCACGCTTCGCACATTTTGCCTAAGTCTTCTTTCTTTGTTTCACTCTTATTCTGTCTACCCTACGTTTGTTAAGGAGACAAACCACGTTTTTGCTGCAAAACTGTACAAAGACATCTCCATTCAAGTGATTATTGACGTTTTAATTGACCTGGAAGTTGCCGCCAAATTAAATTACGCGGTCAATGTCAGCGGCCTCAAATCAGCGCTCTATTAAGCCGTTTTGAATGATTTATTATAATGCTTAACCGTATTACATGACGTTTTAATATTAAAATAGAAACTGTTATCATTATGAGTGTTTGTGGTATCAATCAAAATCTCTGGAACTGCAAAGGTTACAGATGAGAAGTGCCGACTAAAGGTCTGCAAACACACGCACACCCCGATCTATGGGTGCCATCCAATATGTCGTCAGGTTGCTTTGTCCTAAACTACCACCACGCTTTCGCTGACCAACTGACCACTACCTTCGCGACCGTCCCACAGCGGGGACAACCAATTGGTTATATTGCTTGCATTGTAGTTGCACCAAGATAGGAGCTGTAGTCGTACCAAGAGGACAGCTGGCATGGCAGGTTTACACGAAGCTTGTAGCAGATTGCAGAGGGAGCGTGGCGCACAAAATTGAGGATTGCTGCTGCTGTTCACAGTTATGGCAACAGCGGCCGGATGGGGCAGGTGACTAGACAAAAGGAAAGTTCTTGTTGAGGAAAAAAAACAAGCCCAAAGGGACGAACAGGAAAAGCTGCGGGCAAAATCTCACTTCTGTTGCTGTTTCCGGCATTAGTCCCACTGCCATGCTACCGAGTCGCCAGGCTTCAACGCTAGCCAAGAGATCGCCTGCCCGCTCACGACATGTGGAAGTGGCCGCGGAAGTGGGGGGCAGTGGTGGCTCTTGGCTAGACCTTTGAGCGAAACAACTCCTTGTGGTGTAAAAGGACAGGAGACGATTCCCTACGATTGAGGGGCAGCGTAAAAGGAAACAGAGACATAAAACCAGACGTGGGCTTATGGTTGGACCGGTCAACGGACGGAAGCAAACGGGACGTCAGCGTATCGAGAAAGCGGGAGCGCTAGCTGGGCAAGTGGAGCGAAGGCAATCTGATTGAAGATCCCGTTCGGTATTTGCAGACGACATATCACTCCCTCAATTCCAAAGTGACCTCTCCCTTTTTATCGTTTCTTCTCCTATTTCCCAACCCAGCCTCTTCCGCAGACAACCCTGTTCATCGAATCGGAACAGTGGTCCGTGTTCTATAATGGAATTTAGGCCTCAGCCTGTGGTCCAGGATCGACCGGTAATATAGAAGGACTCCCCTTCAGGCAGTTAGACGATAGCAACTAACATAAGGTTGGCTACAAGCATATCTAAGCGAAACAACGTCGATGCTTCGTGAGCTGTGGTTGCAGTAATCTTACATCAAGTATGAGGACACCTCGACGAGCCCCACGCTACAGCAGGCGCATCTCGAGAGAGCATCGTTCATTCAGCCATTACTCGTCTATATAATTGTTCGATAAATTCATAGAGATACATGCCTGTATTCAAAACGCATTGGCGCATCGTCGAATTTCTAAAGCCCAATTTATATTTAGTCTGAACAATTGTTTAGTCCTAATCAGGGTTAAATTAAACTTACAAATGTAATGCTTGATCTAATTGTTTTTATTTAGTAGCTATTTTTTCCTCTTTTAGAAAGTGACTGTCAAGTAAAGTAGAAGTTTGAGTCACTTGTTATTTGATGAGGAAGCAAAGCCTGTGTATGGCTTGTACGTTGTGATTTCCCCTTAAATATTATTTACCTCGGTCTAACGTGAGCAGAGCATTTTACAACTTTTGTGCGTTGTATTTTCATGCATTTGTACTAGGGCAGCGCGTTTATAGATGGTAATACCAGCAAACGTTTCGTGTGTCAGTTCGAAGAGCCTACCTTTCCTAATAGCATTCTAATTACCAAACGCCGCTCGTTCCTACGGCTTTTGCGGACCAACGGTTGTCAACGCGTTTGTCAATTATACAACCTTAATATACAACTGCAGTTCAGCGATCGATTCCAAACTTCCGCGGTGAATCCGTACCATGCTAGATTATGTTCTCAGCGATTCAAAAGTAACGATTAGGTGTCCGACGTGAAATTTCCGGCCGAACGCTTTCTTCGATGGGTTCTGAAACATATCGTGTATATATACGAAGCTACAGAGATATTGCTCACTTCACGCGACAAAAATGAGTGCCATACACAAACTATAATTGCGCTTCAAAACTACTGACACTTTTAGAATATTGATAACATTTAAAGAGATAGACCAAACGTGTTCCACCTCAACATAAATAGCCTCCCTTATCAATTGATCGAGACTTTAATAAATTTACTTAGAGGAGGTAAGAAAAGCCATAGCGATTTGCAACTGGACCAAAAAGAAGCTCAATAAAAAGGAAACATCAGGTCAGGTGAATGTAAGCTGCTAATAAAATTATATGCATTCATCATGATTTATATATTGTTTTTGAAACTATCCCTACAAGCATTGTTGGCGGTGAATATTCGGCAGATTGCGTGTACGAGTCTGTGCCGACAACGGATCGGTGCTTGGGGGCAATACCAAAGATCATAGGTCTTGAACATGCCCGAAGCACACAGGTACCCATCTATCCCATACTTATCATTATCTCAATGATATCATTTTCGGTTGTTTGCTCCGAACGCAAACGTTAAGAATGGCACCCATAAAGCCCTCCTTTGATTGATTGGTTGAGCCTTACGTAATGGTTTTGAGGAACATCCACACACAATTGCACATACATATGTGCACAATTACACATACATGTATGTATACACAAATGAATACATTATTGCTACTAACGCCTGACATTAGCAGATGTGACACAAGATGTCCCATTTGACTGATCACTTCTCAGTCTTTCGAAAATGATGAAGGCAAGAAGCGATTGTGCACGCATGCAGCAGCGCACCGAACTTCATCTGCGGTGATTGCACTCTTCTTCATCGAAGGAACACTTTAGATTTCAACCAAATGGTAGTGTTCTACACGATACGTCGAAGTTAAAGAGGGAGCGCGATACACGATTGGTGTCGTCAAAGCACCTATTTTACGTCTGATACTAGCAACAACCGGGAGCTGCAATACCGCTGTTGGTTACACTAATCATATAGGAGACATAGACGCCATCCGGATGAGTTGCATGGGTCCAAGTGAAGGCCACGCAGCTCTGATGAATACACTATGACCATGTGGGAAACAAATTGCCTATATTGTCCAAGGTCATATCATAGGTAGAGAATTAAAGCAGATATTGTGGCCTAGCTATCATTGTAATAACTCGATTCCGCTTCTTCTGGTTTCTTTAGAGGTTGATCAAACGTATGATCCTATCATCGCGTTGCGAACCGTAAAAAATTATGCTTAATTAAAATACACAATAAACGCTTTCGGTTCTTGTTAGATCACGATGTCTCTAATCAAAGGGATATTCTATTGAATAACTCACATTGACGGTTACGGCGTAAAGCTTCAAGAGCTAAAGATTATACAAGATGTATTAACAACAGTTTGTCACTACCTTTCCCCAAAACTGAAATAACCAATTTCGAGTACCCATACCCACCCTGTTGGAGTGTCGAAACCAAGGCATCGATAACCTGATTCAAGTTACCCATTCTATATTGGTTTACAAGTTTTTCTCCTGCCATCGCAGGGTAGGGTGCTTGTTTTTTGTTGTTGATACATTAGTTCGGATTCTGTTAGCTGTTCTGTTTCGTTGCTGTTTATCTTTAATGGCGACATTAAAAATCACGTCTTATTATCAAAGCCAGCTTTGGTAACTTGTAGATTAGTTGACAAATATAGTCAGGTTGTGAAAAGGAATATTAAATACGTTTTGACGTTATATGTTGCTTGTCATTCCCGCTGTTTAATCAAGAGTGCTATTCCGGCCGGGATAACTGACAGCCCTAAGCGAAAGGATAGTATTATGCAGTAAGCTCTGAAAATAAATAGCTATTCAAGTTTCATTATTTGCTAATCCGGAACGACTTTATAACTTCTTCCAGACTTTGCGGATTTCCATTGTGGGCTGGCTTCAGGTTCCAGTCTACCTTTGTTCCTGCAACTATACGACTGTTCCTACGTGCTACACCTGTGGCGAACGAACTATATATAGTAACTCCACTTAGGTTGAAGTCGAACGGTATTTACCGTTAGCAAAGCCTGTGGCAGCGTCTGTGTCAACCATAACGCTAATTATGTTACTCGCTCTGCCATACAGTGTATACATAGAAGCAAACCGGCCTCGTACTACCGTTGGCTATATACAGAATAAAAACACTCTTACCGAACAATGCGTGATTCCTAATAATAATGTATGCAATAACCAGTGCAATCGAGTGTCATTCAGGCGAATTATTACTTATCGCGCCTGCGTAGCGCATTCTACAGAAAGCAGGCTTGAACAGTGGTGAAACTAGATTTACCGTACAATACACCTATGCTCGATTAAGAGCTTATTGTCCATTTATATGCAGCTGTTGTTACCCCCCCCCCCCCTGCTTGGTCCCATAACCACCCCCCGCATACACTAACACGAACATACAAGAAAGTCCGTTCGTATCCGGACCCAAACTATTCGATCCTTAGCACTTTTGTCGATCGCCATCGCACTATGGGACTGTGCTATCAGGCGACCACATAGCCAAGAAATCCGCTAGGAGCAATGGTTCTCCTCGATGTCTCGTTTCCTCCCGTTCCTTTGCCCACTCATTCCCGAATTCAGCACTCTGCTTTTGCTGGACGCTGCGAAGTTATTTTAGTCTAGCAGCAGTAGAGCCCGTAGCAGTAGAACAGGCGGTGTCACAAGCTTATAATATATTTTTACAGTGTAGCAACACACCGCTGTCATCTACGACTTCTGCGCTCGCCCGTATTTGGGCTGCGCAATGTTCGTGCGCGCGTCTTCCAGGGTATGTTGAACGAACGCCGGTACAACACAGGGAGAGTGTGGAGACGGGACCGAGGCTTCCGGAAGCGACAAATGGAACACTTCCGCTGTCGATTTCATAATAATTTGGTGGTTCCTTGTGCAGCAGTCTTCGTTCGGTAAGCGGTCGATAGAGTTTACACCGGCTGCTGTTCAGTAACAGCAGACAGAAAAGGAAAAAGAAAAAATTAGAGGGGGCGGCGCGGGGAGAGGCCCGCAGTTCTATTGGAGCTGCGGTAATTTAATAGGAGAGGTTCGTCTGTTAGCTTGTGCCTACCAATATACAGTACGACTACTATAGGTGAACGCAATACCAGGTGATGCGGCCAGATTTACCATGCTTCTTTATTGCTGCAGTGTTTCCAGTCACCCGATTTTAGCTGCAGTGGTCGCAGTTCCATCCGCCCAGTATATGCATCTACTTGAACCATATAATAGTTACGTCGTATAGCCTACAAACTAGACGTTTTTTACCCATGAAACTGCGGGACATGTGAGAGGACAATCGAAAACCGAAAAAGAAAAATCTTTCATGTCAAGGTGCACAGCTGTGATACGTAGCGATCCCTCCGCGTTCACGCTTTGAAAGACGGGCATTTACCGCTGCCAAGAGAACGAGAAGACAAAGAAGAACAACAACAAAAACAAAACGGTCCCACTAGCCTCCCCGTTCTACTCCTACGGTGTTTTGTAGCTCGTCGTGCTATACCAACCATAAAAGATCGTGAGCATTTGTTAGAAAAGAACCACTATAAAGGTTGCAGCGCACAGAAATGGAGTGAGTAAATTGGACGAGGACCGAGTATGCCGCGGAGCAGTACAGCAAGGGACTCAGTTGGAACCACAAGGACAACGGCAACACTTCGATAAGCTCATGTGAGTAGGAGAAGCATAGGGAGGGAGGTAAAAAGGCGGGAGAAACCAGAATCGAGTCAGGCACATGAGCTATTTTTTTCTTTCTCTGCGATTTGCGTTTCTCCAATTTTGACCAATGGCCACCATACGCTCCTGGTTGCATCATTTCGAATTGCTAGAGAATCGCTCCTGATAACTATTGATCATGGTAACCCCTACCAACGCAAACATTGACTTTTTAATAGTCCATTTGTTGTCAGTTTTCAAAACACTGTCTGGCGTACCGTCCTACAGGTGAAAGAGCAATGATGATATAATGAATAGTATTTGAGCAGACTATGTCGGATGTTCTGGTCATACCGACTGTGAACATTCATATGTCTGTTCTCCTATACTGGCAAGTATAAACACATATAAATTACGGTTATAATCGTAGTTTTATGGTTATCGACCTGCGATGTTCTCGTCGAAGGCCTTCAAAATTCCTGAACAAAAATTGCTTTACGAACCTAATTTTAAGAGTTATGCTCAATAATAGTTAACTATAAGTCTCCTCTGAAATTGAGATAGTCCTTTTAGATAGCGATGCTGGGCCAAAATTAGTACAAGGTATTCATTTATAATATAAAGTATTACTGCAAGAGAAAACGTTGGGTAAAGCTTCGCTCTGCTGTAGCAAAGACCCAGAACTGGGGCCTCGTATCCGTTAACGGGATTTACACATTAATCTCCTAAAAGGAAACACGTCACAACTAAAGTATGATTCATACACCCAATACCTCACTGTTCTAACAGACTAATAAGGGGTAAACCTCAACGTTGTCCGTGACTGCCTAAATAAAGTGCACACGGTAAACTCGTGGGCCAGAGCCGCTTTGAACTAATGATTCGAGCGGGGTCGATGCCGAAATACGAACAATAAGCTCATCCTTAAAGCACTCAACGATAACTGAAGAAAAATGGTTTTCTAAAAAAAAAAAAAGCTTCTTCTAAAAAATCCGTACGAAACTGTACTGAGCCTTTGTTCTCGCCCGGCAGCGTTGTTGGATATCGAGCTACCTGTCGATTTTTGGTTTGATTGAATGCGATAAGGCAAATGTGACAGGATTGCTGCGGTATTTTTCCCACTTACAATTATATTAAAATTCAAACGGTCTTAAGCGTGTAATTCTTATAAGACATGTGACACATAAATTACAATTACTGGCGGAGCTTAATAGATGTTTGCTGCGGCTCTGGGGAGTCCAATATATATTGAAATAAATATTCGAGCTTTGGCGCAGTAGTTCTTATGAAGCATACAGAATAAAAATGACCTACTAATAGATGGTTAGGTGCTATATATTAGGTTATTATATTCGAATAAAAAAACGGAAACAAAAAAGAGTGATATTGTTGTTTTTGCTTAACTTTTTGTCTATTTTTGTAGAAAGTAGTTCCGATACCATAAAAATCGTATGCTGTTCTCTGGTGAATTTTCGTATGAAAAATATTGTATTTTGCGCCTTAACTATATCGTCTACAGCTCGGCCAAAAGCATCGTTAGAGCTACCTTTAGGCCTCAAGTCCTCCTGATGAAGAATGCTCTACTCAGTTATACTCAATAGTACAATCTCTAACCGGAACAGGTTAAAGTCATCCGAAAAGGTCTATGAAATCAAAATCATGGCTAGCCAGCATTGGTTTTGATCTCAGAAGTTGATTAAAAATAGTACAGCTGCTGTTAACAATCTTTCTCATGTGTTCGTTTATATAAGGCGATTATGTGTGTCACATTTTTACATAAACCAAAATGCCCGCCAATTGATCTTCGACGTAATATATTATGGGTACAGCGAAGAAGTTTTCACTGCCTTTCTTTTCAGCTGCCCCAGCGAAAGGCCAATAGCGACAAGAGCGCACATTCGACCTATCAGTCAACGAATTAGAAAATCACTTAAAATTTTCAGGCTTTCCCGTTGGATGCAAGTAATTTTCCATTAGTGTGGCATCTAATACACCCTGCGCCCGGGTCATAGTGGGAGCGTTAATCAAAAGATCATATTTAATTATCGATTTCATCGCGTCGTTGTCTAGGAAGGGCGCTCTCAAGTAAAGAAACATCTTTAGACTGAGATCTCCTGTACTAAATCCTTCAACTAAAGTTGTAAATCTTGTAGATCCACACAACTAGAGAAACTGATTCATAAAATCTACCTAGGTACACACTCAAGAACCGCACGAATTTTTGAAACAGTATAGGCCACAGCATCTGCGAGGTGAAACATTAGAACGAAAGGCGTATAAATATGTTAGCGATGAAGCTCTGTTCTGAATGTCGACGGGACTTTTTGCCATATAAGCTGAGCCTCTTTTGATCTGATTTTATTGACGAAAGATTCGATTGTAGCAATAATGGCCCTTTAGCTATCGTTGCTTTCCCTCGAGTAGCGGCAAAATTTCAAGAGGCAAACATCTATTTACAAAAACCTTTTGCATTACAACTAGACTTCAAATGAATTCGACGACGAAGTACATGCATACAGTTAATACTTACTAATATGTACATATCACTTATACGTGCAGCTGCCTAGAGCGTCCACCTTCGTTTTACGCCTGCTACTGCTTAGTTGATGCCTGATACGTGCATCTCTGCTTCATAACAGAGCCTTCGAAGTTCGATTCGAATTTTCATCGAGCTTAACTTAAAAGCACAAGAGCGCATTTATTAAACTTCAAAATGGACGGCTCAAGATTCATTGTGGGCTCTAGTATAATTGCAGGACTATTTGCTTTGTGTTTTAGGAGCACAGTGTCTCTTAAATAGAAAGCGACAAACTTCATATCCATTAAAATATTAAAGCTGCGCTTCATTCACGAAATGATCTGATAAGAGGAACCGTATAATGGGGTCTTTCACACACTTACAGGATTCGGTGCTGATATACATGTACATTGTACAACGCGAAGACCAAGCCTAAGTGTTTGCGCCAGCTATCCACTTGCCTCGTCGTAAAGACAAAACTGGCTACCAGCTCGTAGCGGCCAATGGCCTTCGTTAAAACCCTCAAATCGCCGCTATTATCTTTTTTAGTGTTTATTAACATAAAGTAACAAAATATGGGCATTGTAAACAACGTCAGCTACCGTTTCTTGTTGCTAAATATCATCCGTGATAAACCCTGGACATCGTGCACAATTGCGTTACCGAACTGGTTAGAAAATCAGTCGGGTTATGGGTGCTTAATTAGACTTGGCTTTTTGTCAGTCTTTGTTTGTAGTGATATAATCATATTTGCTGTGGGTTTTACCTTCACTTAAGTAAATTAGTCAAAACGTGTCAATCTGCTTGTAATCTCTATGTTATAAGTTTTGCGTCTGGTGTCACCGTAAAGCATTCCATCAGACGGCTGGCTTCCGGTACGAAACGAATAGTCTGTCTGCTTCTGTCCGGATTCGATAACGTGTCCCTAAGATTAGCAGACAAATATGTTACTCTGCTTGTAACCTACCAGAACGTCTTCATTTTGCGGTAAAGTTTCATGCGACGCATCATAGCCTATTTCTTCGGTCGTGTAAGTGTATCTACAGGCATGGATCCTCTCTATTGAACGGATGACGTAAACAGACGTACAATTAGAGACGTTTACAGCAGAAAAATACAAAACTGCGGAGCATGTGTCTACAGTAAAGAGGCGTATACGCTAGGCAAGAAGATTTAGAAGGAAATGAAGAAGTTCTGATTTGGCTGTGACAATGAAGAGGAAAAAGTAGTAGAAGTAGACTACGGGAAACATTGGGGTCCAGTGCTACTGAAGCGTCGCCAACAGCAGGGATTTGGATTTTATATAAAGAACTTGAGCCACGGCTTTGCAGATTCAGAGGTTATAATGCTTTAGCATGAGAAAAAAGGAGGTTGTCGGATTGGCTGAGAAGGGATTTAAGTTGCAAATTTCAAGTTTGACTCCACTTATAGCCCACTGCATGGACTATACAGCTAGTTCGCTCTACTACCGCTGCTCCTGTTGCCAGTGCCAACGGCGCATAGTAGTAGAGGTAGTAACGGCAGCTGCATTATCGCTAGTCGAATTGACTGGCTGAATAGCTAGCTTATTCGTTCGCTTCCTATTGTGCCCGGCTCCTTTTCCCGGCACGTCCTGCTTCTTAAGATAGCGAGAGAACGACCGATAAGGCCTCATGACAGCTGCTGTACGCTTACGTTTTTCTAACAGGTATGTGAGGCCGAAGGAAAAAGAACGAAGAGTACGAGAGATGCGCGACTTCATGAAGTCGGCACTTCTTTGTCTGTTAGATATCCCCTCCAGTCGGAACATCGCTTATTGTCCCAATCCGCTGAACTATTCTAAATTCTTTTTTACTTTCACACGCATCTATGTACATGGTCACACGCTTATGCATCGGCAGTGCACATGACGGTTCGCGCGAGAAAAGAGGCGAACATTTCCACCCAACTGGGCACTGTACCGGAAATATACGAAGCCAATAAACTATGTCAGGCACTTGTCTTCGTGCTCAATGTACGCATGCAGCGCGTACATCGGAACTGATCTCACTGAACTAAGCTCGTATAACGTCTGGTGCATGGTAACGTTTTCTTGTACTAATCAAAAAGAAATCTATTTATGCATCGCTATCGATGAACAATGCCGTTGAGTAACTGTTCCACCGTAGCCACTCCTTCAACGGCGTCGAGGGAAATGTTTTCTGAATCCACTAGTTGCCCTTACTTTGTTGCCTCTCTTAGGGCAGTGTTATCTTAGTAGTAATAATAATTCGGAGATTAGTATTCGAACACACGGGCCGACATCGAAAGTGGAAACCAGCTAGCTATAAGGTAGCAAAATGCCATTCCCGTACACGACGGTACTTGGAGTACGAAAAAAAGATTCATAGCAGGCACCCAAGGATAAGACAAGCTAGAAGCAGATACAAGATGTCGAGGAAACAGTGAGGCAAGGCGGACTGATTAAACACTGCTCGGCCGTCCGTCTTGATCAACGATTCTGACGTCTTTTTTTGTCCCGATCACTTTTTGCTAGTCACCTTCGAGCCAGGCTCGAGCCATTTTACTATCATCCCCATACCTTGAAAGCATCGGGCATAAGATATTCTCGTTCTTATCAGGATGGCTGGCAGGAAGTACGTCGGTGGCAGCAGCGGTGAAAGACGATGCTACTCAGCTATACAGCGATTATTTACGCTGGTCCTACATTTCTAGTTTGATACGAGCAAATTGTACGAGCACTTGATTAATCAGCATCCCCAATGGTGAATAATCAATTTCTATAGTTCGTCTTTTAGCATGCGTACAAAAACGAGTTAGACTAACGAGTTAGTGATACTTTCCTTAGAGCAAAAATTATGTTATCGAAAACCACTGCTTAAAGGGAAGCAAAGCCGCATGGATGAAATGAAAGTGAGCCACGATAGCGATTTGACCATTATGAAAAGGCAAGAACTATTTATCAAGGCTCAACAAGAACGTCCATCTAGCGTAGCCTAATCATAAATAAGACAAGAAAACGAAAACTAATTGGTAAGCTGATTATAAAGATTGGTTTTAAAGAGTACTATATAAAAATGATGATTTGTATTGTGTAGTAGTGCCTGATCAGGAAACCTAGCAATATAGCATCGTTTTATGTGTTCGCTGTGTAATAGTAAACGAACACGTTCCAAGTGGTGAGATATAGATTTGTCTTGTATCGGCGTTCGCTAAACGTTTTTCTTAGAGATCTGAAACTGTATCAATAATACGTTCTCCCATACGTGTTACCGTATAACACAGGCCTAACAGGGGGTCGAGTTAGGATCCTAAAGATGTGTTGCCTATCGTTGTAACGCAAGGACGCTACATTTAGATTAATGGACCAATACGCGCCAATGACAACAGAGCAGAGCGCCTCTTTCTAAACAAACATCTACAGCGCTATTGGATTGTTCGTATAAGCAAAAGTTACTGAAATGCACGCAGTCTCTTCCGCCGACTTACGAGCCGCAATGCTTATCACCAACCTGCGGCATCTCTACGTACGCCGTCATAAACGTATAAACATTGAAAGTCGAGTTCTGTGCCCTTGAGCTTTAAGTGAAGGAATGAGCACTAGGTCTTTGGTGCTGTTCAAACATAGAAATGATAGAAAGTTATTTGTCTGCTGTATGTAACAAATGCAATTTTAATTTCCAAAAAAAATCTAATAACTAAATGTCAGCAAACTTGAGACAAAAACGCGCGTAACAGCTCTTTATATATGTGGATATGTGCTTCATTCCAGGTATATACGTGCGCAATGTGCGAATGATACGCCGTAAATTGTGACGGTAAATGGTTTACTGTTCGACTTGACTTCACTCCAGCTGCCATAACAATACGCGTTTGGTCGCCAGCTGCGTTGCAAGCCCTCAGATGGTTTTCGGATGATGCATACATTACAGTCAGCACGTACAGGACGCCACAACTGCTACGGCTAAACAAATAAAAAGGCAGGAAGAGAAACTCCTGAATTTAGTTGGAAATGGAAAAACACAGCTTCATGCTAGATCCAAAGGCGACCGTGTGCTACAGGAGATATTTCGAAAGTCTGACTCGGAAGGACCTAGTAATGAAAAAATCTAGCAGCTATTTCAGTATATTACGGTTACCAGGCGGGAACGGGGCGCGGATAAACTTGCGATTATGTGTGCTCGCACGCCAGCTTGTCGTATCATGTAATCGGCTATTTTTTTCTTCCCCTTTCTTTGTTAACTTCTTTCACAATTCGGCATTTTGTGTTGTGGAATATTCTACTTGTGATACATCCATACAGCATTGGCCTCCGCTGAACGCACGATAGCTTGTACAAACACTTCTACGTATATGGCATGCGTCTACTATAATAATCATTCAACTAAGACAAACACATGTACGCTTCCGCTTGATCATCGTGTCGACCTCTACAGTCTAACAAAATGATGAAGTTCGTACGAAACAAATGTCGGTGTAGATAACGGCATCGAAGGCATTCTGCACGACTGAATTGCCCCCATACAACGCGCATGGTATACGAACAGTGTAAGCCCGACGTATAAACACGGATTTTTCCAAGTGCTTCTTGTAAGTAGTATAAAAAGGTAAAATTAAATTCGACCATTCAAAAAAAATGTTGCTTACAAACAAAATAATTTGATATATACTCAGCCGGTATAAATTCACAATGCTGGTTCAGAATTATGTAGTGACACAAAGCAATTCCGCATCGTCTGCAACTAAACAGGACCTTTTATCTATATCGATTGACTATTTATCATTACAGTATAAGTTTATCGTGTTTGATACACAAGCCAAAGACACTTATGCTCGTTGTTAGCTATATTTTGTTGATCAATACTGCACACAGGTGGCTCACGAGCCCCTTTTCGAATGGCGGCTTCCATCTAACAGTACGTAGAGATAAATCAGCATATACAACTCTCCATGAATCAACAATCAGACCTGGTCACTGTCGATTGGCTATAAGTTTTTGAGCCTTTTTTTTTTTTTTTTTTTTTTATGAAAGAAGTAAAAACACCAAAAGAATCTTCTCTAATTATCGAAATTATTCGCATTACTGTAATTATTGCTCCTGATGCCAATAGTTCGCCCATAGATTACGTGTGACGTCTCATCACAGCAGTAGATACGCCTAGGCCAACACCTAGATGTATTCGATCCATATCGATGTGCAGTCAGACGGAAGGGGCGTAGAGATATATGCATCACGATTCGCGCAGTTCCTAGTCAATCGGATGAGCAAATCAAGCATTAGTGAACGAGAACGCCATCGCTTGTTTGGACCTCGCAGGACATATGTTTCGAACTACAACGCAGCTGGGTAATGAGCTCGTAAAGGGCCGACTGTTCTTAAAAACGCATCTTATTAGATAATCTTCACAATGTATATTTGAAGATATATAAACAGATTGCCGACAATTTTTTAATCTCAGACGATGAGAAGAATGAAGCTGGCGAACGGAAGAAGCTGAAGACAGAAAACGCACTGTGAAAGAAATCACTGCGGAGCTATTTATCTAAACTAAAGATATCTCCTCAGAGCGCAAAATGGTGACCCGCTTGTTTTGGCATGTGAGCGATTACGGTGCGCTTCAAGCAGTGTTTTACACTGGCCTGTTGCGTGGACCACTATTTTTAGGTATATACACGCATATCGGTAACTTCGTACCCATATATACTTAGCATTGCTCGAACGGCGCGCCATTTACTGACTTCTTAGCAGGCAGAAATTGCCAGCTTGTTAACTGTGTATTACGTAATAAGCACCCTTTAGTGCGGGGCGGCCATAACGTGTGGCTGACAGGCCATCCGTACTACTGCTACTGCCTTATATGGCTTCCCGGCCTTCTTAGTAACTCTTTCCGAACTACCTATTCTGCCCCTTCCCGCCGCTCTAACCAAGAAACATAGGGCAATGGTCGGAAGTCAGGAATGCTCGTAAATGACAAGCTCCGTCGCACCCGGGGTGCGTTGCGTCCAGTTGGTTTCCCAAGTGACCAGCAAGAAGTCGTCGTCTACACTGCCAATACATAAATACATTTTGAAAGTCTGAACTAAAATGTCGACTGTCACAGTCTAGCAGTGTCGCTTTACGCAGTCTCACATCGGTATTTTGATCACTTACTGCTAAGTCTCTGAAAGCTATCGTACTCCTGTCGAGTTCTAACTCTGACTGTTAACGGGTCATCGTTCCTCAAAGAAAAAAACGACGAAGACTTTTTCATCTAGTGAATTTGTTGTACTGTCAGTTAAATAGCATAATAAATATAGCTATTAGAGCCAATAATACGTTCATGTGATTTTGCTTCAGCTTTCAACGTATTGTTCCTGGCAGCTGTGATTTTCAGTTGATTTATCTGTGACTCGCATACGTATTAAAAATAGAACACAGTCAACAATAGCAGTGAGACATCATTGCTATAGTGCTGACTTGTTGATGAACAGAGAGTATGTTGATCTGTCGATTTCTTGTAGTAATAAAATGTTGAGTCATGTGATTGAATGAATCAGAGATTATAGTAAATCTGAGCTGACTTTAGGCATGCTTTTTAGGGGTGGACATGCCACCCAGTGCCTCGACCTGCTAACGCCTAGCAGCATCGTTCGCTTATCGACGACATTAGTTGTTAGATAAGGCAGGCGAACAATGATATGCCTTTTCAGTAAGGTGTGTAGACGTCTGCTTTGAGGTTAAGGGGTTGAATATTCGTCATATCTATTCCCCAGGGGAAGTGCTGGATGCGCTAGTATCGCCTTTTTTGAAGCTAGCTATCAAAAGGTAACGGCAGATGCCAGGGCTACTGAATTAGACTGTCTTAGCTCACTGTCGTCGAAACGTCTGCTGTGTTGGGTACAATATTACTATGATCCGCTTACGAGGTCATATGAGCTTTAATGGTCGAAGACAAGGTGTTCATTGGATAACGATTCCATGGGCTCATTTGCCCTATGGCAAAAAAAGTTAAATCGAAATATAAAGCAACGGCATTATGAAATAGCCCGGCGACGACTGCTACAGCTTGCCGGACATATATGTATGCTCCTGGTTGAACATACTAACATTTTCCGAAGTTTTCAGCAGTCGTCAACGTATAAAAAATATTTCGATAGAGATCCCTCACGAACCCAAATATACAAGACTGAGTGTGGGCGCACCTCAAGGTTACTACTATTAATCTTCTTGCACCGAGTATATTGTCCATTATTCAATTATACGATGCTCAATTGCCGGTGACTAAAAACTGTATCTGCTCGCTGGAGCCTGCACGATGTTAACTTGCTGCATGGCATACACATGCCCAATACAAGCGGCTGTCAGTAATTCAATAGGGTCTCTTGTTTCGAGTTTTCTCTAGTGGAGCTTTCTCGTCGGTCTAAGTGTACTCGTTGATGTGATCTAAATCACTTTGCTTTTATATATATATATATATATATATATATACACTGTGTTACTAGTTCGCTTTGGCCTTTACTTCATGCAATCTGCTCCCATTTTAGCATAACATGTATTCTTCTTCTTTATTACTGAACACGTGTATTATATAACGTTGTTCTACGATATCGACTTCTATCTATCCAGACAATTTGCAGATGATCCGAATGCCGTCCTCAATCGCCTTCTTCCTTACGTAGTTTTGTTCGTTTTTCCCTTCGGGCAAAAGAGCCTCTGGGCGTACTGTTACCTGTTTTCCGCGCAGTCTACGCTTTTTGCACTCTTTCGTTAGGCCTAGACGACGTCTTTAGTGACTACGTAATAGAGGGAACTAATCGACAGAACTACGGCGATCTTAACGTGCAGGAGCATGGCGAGGCTGAATGAAGCTAGCCACGAAGGCTAAAAAGGTAGGCGGCGCTGTTCCGCGAAGAAACGCCAAATCAACGGAAGCAAGACTGCCGCCTGCCAGCTGCCTTCACCATTGGCAGCTACAGTGGACAGCTGGAAAGCAATTACCATGACATCCTGATGGGAAGGCCTTTTGCACGCTTCCTACCACATTCCGCTCTCCTACACCGCATGCACTGTACTAACAGCTCTTCATCCCATATCACGTGTGCTTTTTTGGCCTCAAGGAACGCGGCTAACCGTTGCTGTAACCAGCAGACCGAGTGAGAAACCTGGACAGTTACACTATTAAGTGATAGATAGGCCATTTACTTTTACTACTGTTAGAATTTATCTGCAATGTCTTATTGAAAAAGTAAGGTCATCCATAGCTTTGGCGTACGCCATCCAGGTATCAATTTTAATTGCCATCGCAATATCGCAGAATTCAGTGTTTCGGTTGAATTCGAAGTGAAATTCCGCAATTAGTACACTGCATCCAATGTAGCAGCAACAGCAAATTTAGCTGAGATATAAAGGGAACAAGTTGAGGTCCACAAATAGAACACCTTCCATTAGTCAATCTGATTTGTTATAGCAGAACGTGTGAAATGGCGTTATAACACGGATGAAACTAGAAATCGGTCAAGCTGTCATACCACCATCAGCAGTAACGAAATGCTGGGAGTCAAGACTTTCGAAAAATGTCAAATGGTTCCGTGCGTGTTAAACGAGGAATCAGTGCTAACGGAGGCACAGTTTGCGCTTCATTGCAAAAATGAGCCTGCAATATTGCAAGGATATCTGGCTAAGCTATAACCAGGGACGACACACAGCCGGCTTTTGAGGGAAGAGCGTTCACAAACTCCCTTTCGTTCGCATAAATATCGTTTTATTTCTCTAGTGCGATATTGAGGCAGACTTTGGCCGCGTCCGCCTCTGCTTAGTTTCACCAGAAGAGCCTGCTTGAGACCTTAATTAGTTTAATTAATAGTACAAAACTAGATTGTTTACTTATCTCACCCTAGATACATTTGGGCACCCAGGAGACTAGATGCCAGAGATGGGACCACGAAAGCTACGTATCTACAGATCTCGCTAGATGTGCACGCAAGCGGATCTTTTCAACGCGCGTTTCATCTCTTTCATCAGACAGAATAAATCATAATAGTACAATGCTCTTTCGAAATGTTTTCCACATGTCTAGGTAGTTGAATTTCGCTCGCAGTATTGCTGGGCGTGCGTGTGAGCGTCTGTATTAACAGGTCTTCCCCTTCATCTGTCTCGTTAATTTATTATAGCAATCACACATCGGTAACCTGTAATACCAAAAAAAGTAGTCAGTGAGAAGTATTCAAATACTCATCTTAGTTAACCTCACTGTTTGCCCCAAGGAGTCAGAAATCGCCTAGATAAATTATGTAAATAAAGCTGCCAAAACAAAAGGAATAGATTAAGCGCGATTGACTTTATCACATATGAAGAATAATCAAAAAGTTGGATGCTGATGCTAAAGTAACGCTGCTTTTGGCTAGGAATCATTTGCAATATAAATAAGATAATCATAACACTAGAATGATGTGGTAGAGGTGCTACAGTATATTGTTGTACACCTCCTATCTACGAAGAACGATGCCCAAGAGAAAGTATCATCTTGGGAAACGGGTTATCTAACAAAAATGCATCTTCTGCAGCCTGACCACGGCTATGTAGTAATCAATATGACACGAGATGTCACAACTGGTCTCATGTCAGAAGGACAGGAGCGGTATGCCACGGTTAGATGATTAAACCCCATTAACATTACCTGAGAGAAGGAACTATGATTTGCTAGGAAATTCATGTAAAGATAAGACTTTCCAGGACATAAAGGCAGTTTGGCAGGCTGAGCTTCACTAAGGAGCACCAGATAGCCCTCGGCGGCGGAGCAGAATTGGGGAGGGGTCTAGGTGGCAGCGTGCCGCACCGCCGCCGCTGCTGTTATTGCGTCAGAACAAGGGACAGTTGCAATTTTATTTTATTTTATTTTAATTCTCTTACGCTCTTGTTTATCTCTATATATTTACTAATACTCAATCGGAATGAGCTTATTTGATATATTCCATTGATGCTCCGTGTGCTAATACCTTTATATTGTCCGAATTCATAAGCTGACAGAGTTGGCTTTGCAATTCCTTAGTTGATAGCATGTCCCATACATCTTTCTATGTTTCGAATTTTATGTATGTACTTAGTCGTTCCATCATACAGCTGGCTTCCAGCACGATACGAACCGTGTGTTCATGCCCGGATTCGAACCTAGACCACAACGTGCCCCGTATATCTAAATGTATTGGAAAAAGAAAAATTTTTATCTATCTTATAGCTTTAAGTTTGATTTTTCTTTAACACATGGATGGGTTCAAATTTTTTTTTATGAAAAGGTAGCTTCCCGGTGGATGCTGACTTCTACTGCCACTGTGTGGTATGATCAACTGCCTTAAACTATTATCTATACTGTTTGTTAGTAATTGTACTAACTTATTGCAGAACAAATATTCGAACAAAAATTCCGTTTTGCCCTCAAGTTTAGATAATGACTGAATTTGCTAACTGAACTTGAAATAATTCGACGTTCTTAACGGATTGTTTTCTAGTCCCTTGTATCAGCTTCCGTGGCAAATATATTTGTTGGTAGCAGGATTTGCCGCTAGTTCTGTGTGTGTGCTTATTGTAACACAAACACTTATTGATGATTACAGTGTTGTACTTGTTTGTGGGTTTCCGCACGCGATTATGTAACTTCTTATCTGTATAACAATTGATCAGAGTGTCTGTGGCAGGCTTGTGTTGCTAGTGTCGTTCCAGCACTGCCGATCGTGTTATTGTTACGGCTGCTACTGTGATTATGTATCTAAATTGTTTCAGTGTGTACCTATTGAGCAGAGCGCGAGCTTGCGATCAACACTGCCCTGGCTGCTGCCGTTATGCGCATTAAACTACAATGAGGGAAACTGTGACCGGGGCATAGCCCCACTGCGGCAGCGTTGGTTCACTAGGAACAGAATCAGTTAACTGCGGCCATCGTGAGGGGTTCGGGACTAGGACTGTGTGGTCTGTTCCGGGCAAACGAAACAGTCAGCTGTCGCAACACCGTCGGTACATCGGTCGAATTTGTGGAATAGGCAGCGGTTTGCTCCCTAGGGTTCAAATCTGGAAACGACACGGTATTGCGGTGCTAAAGGTCCCCAGGGCACTTCAGTGCCCCCCTCTTACGCGACCCAACCCCCTGCTACGGGTGAGGGAGTTTGTCGCTTGAGAGACAGAGAAAGCGCGAACGGATGTGTGAAAGGGGCTGTACGCGAAAAAGGTGCATGTTAGTTCGTCGGACGAGCAGAAAGCTTTATAAAAAAAGAAACAAAAAAAAAGGATGCGAGAAACGGAACGTTGCGTTGAGCAGAAAGAGAAAGAAAAACGAAGCCGAAGACGGAGCGAGCGCCGTAGAACGATGGAAGCTGTAAGAAGAACGACGATACTGGTGGCTGGCATGGGGAATTGGCAATGCTACAAAATACTAGTGAGAGCAAAAGCGCTTTC
Source organism: Varroa jacobsoni (assembly GCF_002532875.2). Lineage (NCBI taxonomy): Eukaryota > Metazoa > Arthropoda > Arachnida > Mesostigmata > Varroidae > Varroa > Varroa jacobsoni. Next base: position 99,603 of record NW_019213208.1, on the reverse strand, counting down.
CCTCGTTCTGCGAACAACAGCCGCGGCATTAACTTACCATCACTATGAGATTGTTGAAATTTAACTTACCAGCCCCATTCAGCGCGGCCCTTTTATCAGGTATTTTGTGTTGCTTCAATTATCATTAGTTCCTATCGACCAAGCCCTACCGCGACATGCTCTTATAACACTTATTGTTATTATTAATATCGTGATAATTGTAAATTCATAACTGCCGCTGGAGCCATTAGTTCACTAAGCGGACCTGATAATTAGCACCTTTGAAAACGCGAGAAATTGGCATATAAGTCTGTAAGAGAGAACGTAGTAAAATGAAAGGCTGGAGAAATTGGAGACTTGGGCAAAATGTATAAGATAGCCTTAAGATGCCAACAAAACGTAACCGCTCGTAACGACCTCTAGTATCAAAACCAATAAGCTGTGTCGATTATAAATTATGCTGATTTGCCAACTTAACCAGGAGACATATTTGTTGGAACATGTAATCAGGTCTTGTACGTCAGTATTTCTTCACGATGCTGTGGAGCCTAAACATTAAAGACAACTTACTCTATGAAAAGGCTTCACAAGTGTCCTTCGACACCTTAAAACACAGAAATTCAGTTGCTTCATGTAGTATTGCTTCTTAAGGTTCGCTTCAAACATACTACGGTAAGCAGTTTTCCGCATGGTACGCTAGTCTAAGTTTGACAAGAAAAACAACGATAGAAACATAGTCTTATTTTTCCTTTTATATTCAAATAATTTTTTGCCACTCCTTGTTGCTGTTGACAACCACTGTGAAGAAAATATCATGACCTATTTTTTTCCAAAATGGCGAACAAAACATCTAGTGTTCGAGTTGAGAAGATCTTTAGGACGTTTGTCGTGATATTGCATATCTGATAGGAAGAGTAATGCTTTCTTATCGCGTGAGTACAATCTCGTTACAGAACTTAATTTGTTGGCAATATTGTAATGCTTTAATCATGAACTGTTTGTCCAGCTAGGAGAGGCATATCTATCTATCTATCTAATCTAGCCTAGGATACTAGTAACAAAGTTTTGTCTGTTTTTGTCCGATTCAAAAAAGACCACTCAACGTGGTCAGATTGGATAGGGGGCGCTGATTGGATTATTGCTTTTCCAGAGAAGCTTGTTTCTCTTTTCTATAGAGCACCATGTTAATTCGGGTAAATCGATCGTTTTTTGCGATGGTCGTTGAGAACCTGTGAAAGATCTATCTCGAGAGATTGCTGATCTTTCATATTAAATCTGGAAAAGAAAAGCGATCCAACAGGAAATCGGTGATCCGATTTCGAGGTGTTTCATAAATGACAGCATATCAACCATCTGAAGTCATTGCTTTCAAGTGTGGAATACTTACAAAATGCTTGATACGACCTAAGTCATTTAGGCACCCGTTTGCAAAATTAGTACTTTTTGCTATAATTAGAATGAGAGAACAGTATAAGTGCAACAGCATATTCCAATTGAAGGAGGAAAATAACTGCAGAAGGGCACTGAGCTTAACCTAAATCTTGTCTCAAAGTGGCACCGTACGCACGGCTAGAGGTTAATTTTACATGAGTGAGTTAGGTTTTATATATGTGGTTGTATATTGGCAATTTCACAGCTGTGCACGGTACATGGGTCCCATAACAGGACACATGAAACACGTCGACGTATTGTAATACAGGAAAGGATCGCTCTAAAAAAAAAGCAACCCATTCAACGGTAATCAATCGCTGCTGTAGCACCGAATAAACGGGTCTGTTCATCCTAACTAAAAACTAAAAGGCACAGCGAAACATAATTAACATTGAAAAAAGTACGTTTTTTTTTCTACACACAGGTTGCATTGATAACAGAGTTAATGTGACAAATATATTAGGCAGAACTGTTACCGGGAGTCTATAAAAGGCGCAGGTCTGTGTGAGGGTGACAGCTTATATTCGGGGTGAGGTGCAACACGAATTAAATATCAGAATAGGCTGATAAAACAGCTGCATTGTAGCAGCAGGACCGTTAGGTCGTCCGAAGGAGAAAACGGAATATGTTTAGCAAAATAATTGCCCCGGATTAATGTTACAAATAGAATGAATCAACAGGGTAGACTTGCTATGATGGAATAACTATATCGAAACCACGAGTTGATGCCGCAGATTCTAGAACGAGATACACGATAACTTTGAAGATGTAGGTGCGCCATCGGGTCCCCATGCGGGCATAAACAGGTTTCGTTTAATGCTGGAAGCCGGCCGTCTGATGGAATACTTAATGGCGGTACCGGGCGTAAAGCTCGAGGCGTTTAGGTCTGATATCGAGCTGTATTTTATGTTTGGCGACATGTAGCTCAAATCAAATCTTTCTTTAGCTGGTGGTGTCTATCCGACTATGAAATCCATTTTCGAAATTGCTTTTTGGGTTGTATTTGTTCGGAATCTTTAACATATGTCTATAACAAAATTGTACATGGCTTATGTAAACTACATGCTGGTACAATTTCTTGCAAAAAAGTTTTCTAGTTAGAATGGCTGTCAAGTATCCACATAGAGAGAGGTCCGTCAACAAGCGAGGTATTCTAGCTATTTTTGCTGATGGATCTCGACAAGTTCGCTGGAAATGCTTTGTGTGTCCCTACGTTTAAAAACGGCTGAAAGCCCAAGATGTCGATGCTTCCTCCACATGGTGGTGGAGTGAAAATTTGTTCCGGGGAATTTTTTAGCGGTTTCTTATGCAAATTTCAGATACGTCCGATAACGCATTTTTTTTTCCAAATTATTCACTCAGAGCTTTCCTATGACCAACATCAATATATCGAAGATCTTCTTCCTGTGGAAAGTATTGTATTCTTGATGGTTTTCGTAATGCTAGTCTAGATCCCTACAAGCTTAATACAAATCCAACGGATGCTGCTATATTTAAAATGAATACTTTGAAGTGAAGAACTTGACAGTGGCGTCGGTTTCCTTATTAAACAATGAGATGAAAACGAATTCCAACATAGTTTCGGGTGACCTTTCGAACAGATTTCTAATAAACGGCTATTTGAGAGTTGGGCTAAGGGTAACATGAATTAAATCAGCTTTGATGGCTTTTTAAATAGCTGCTTAAAAGTAACGAGTGGAATGACTGTTGCTGTGCACGATACAATTTTTACGGATGACAGGAAATAGTGCCTTTACATCTGTATGAAGCAGAGAAAGGAATAGGTAGCTCACGACTAAACCCAAAGTTCGAACAGATCTTTATTCCGGAAAGCCCATGATTTGCCTTTGGTACGACTGAAAGGGTTTTATAGGCTAGGAAATGCTTGAGGCGAATAGGACGATCAACAAGAATCTGTCTATGGCTCAGGTCGATCGATTGAGCGAGGCCATCCTAAAGAAAGGACCCGATAGATGAGGCAAAGTCATCCTTCTTCGCGACAATGCCAGGCCGCACATGGCAAACAATTTTAAAGCCCCTTTGAACAAATTTGAGTGGAAGACTTATTTGCATTCCCCTTGCACCTGCAAATAGGTAGCTGTACATTTGACAGTAAAAAAAAGGTTCCGAACAGGCTCTTTAGTGGCGGATTTGGCTATTTCTGCCAAGAAAGAATTATTAGATCGGCTAAAGATGAGAGAAGATAATACAGGTTTACCAAGAAAAATTAATTGTTAATTGTAATAATAATTCGCTGCGTTCTTCAGGTAGCTCAGTTTTAATATATAGTTACAACAAACGATATGTATAGCGTGTTACTATGCAGGCCATTAAGTAAAGTAAGCCAATGTATGAATGATAGAGTTGTTGAACTTATATGAAGACGGAAGCGCATTAGCATGTCATTTGATCGATTGGCGCGATCAGAAGAATTTCAACAATGCTATTAAAACGTGTTGAAAGTAAAATTGTGAAAAAAAAAAAAAAAACTAAAAACCCAACATTTAATTACGATGTAAATCTGGAAAAACAAGAATGGCTAAATAGAGCCGAGTTTCTTGTCGACAGCACGAGGTACATGTTTACGTACTTGAAAGCAGGAACAGAGTGATGTTAAGAGAAGCTTATTGAAAAAAGGCCAGCTTATGCAAACCGAGAGAGAGAGAGAGACCGATCCGTTTGCTTAGAGATTCGTTTGCTGTTCAAAGTTCAAAATACTAAAAGGGGTCCCTGGCCTGAGAGCTAAAAAAGCTCGGTGTCCGCTCTATTCGTTATTACTCGTTACCAAGCTAAAGTGGTGTGATAATCCACTTACATTGCTTGCGATTTCGTTTCCTTTTTTGAATGTCGTTACCGTTTCGTCTGAAACGCTACTAACTTCTGAAAGGGCCCACGCCGGCTCCCTTTGCGTGTCTTATCCGTGCTACAGTCAGGCCTCGTACACTTGGCCCTAAATATATGACCAACCAATCTAAAAGCTAAAATTCGGAGTGATAGTTGGGCCCGCAACACAAGCATCAGACTGTGTCGTACTATACAGCGTAAACCAGCTTCAATAGAACCCGATCTAAAAGAGAAATCCTAATATATCAATCTGATCGCACTGAAGTTCCTACCCAACGAATAAGTCTTTGATTAATAGTCATCTCTCTGTGTGTGTTTAGATAGATAAAAATAGCTTAGTCAAAAATGATAACATTAGTACAAAGGCACCTATGTTTCTCGTTCAAAATGTCTTCAAGAAACACCGTTTTTTTTTCGCATCATGTCATCCTACAATTGTTTCATAACTAAATACAATGAACCTATATCGTGTAGACAAATATCATGGCGACTCAAATGCCCAGAAAAGGCAAAGGGTGCCCAGAAGGCGTTCGCAAAGTTGTGCAATGAGTGTAGTTTCTGTCATCTGGATTCATTTCAGTGTGCGCCAACTCCTCGTTAACTGTCATTTTTGTTTTCTGACCACATTCGGCTTTATATATATATATATATATATATATATATATATATATAGTACTCTCATATCATAGTTTTACTCAGATAATACCTATCATGCAGTCTGTAATCATTCGAGTAGTCAATTTAACATCGGAGACGGACATTACTTCTTGAAGTGATATTTTGCCTACTCGTGTATGTGCCCTTAGGAATAGAAAATGTTGCCAAGCCTATCTGATGCGCATTAGAGCTAAGCTAAGTTAAAAATATATCATATTTTTATATTTGTACTAGAATCTATAATTTATTTAGTATAGTAAGTCTATAAAAATATTGATTTCGATATAACAGATTCAGCGAATAAATTCATCTCATTATCTAACTCACCTATTCCCTTTCTGAGCAACGATCAATTAAGGCATCTTCCCATCTATCAAAGATTCGACAATAATATATGTACATATACATATATGAAGGGCGGAGATATCTGTCGGGGATTTTGGCTGACAATTATGTTCGACTAAGCTGTGTGTTTGCCCGTCTGGTGCTAATAATACGTATGACTTATGTAGTTGCCGTACCGTCCAGAAATCTAGGATCAAGTCAGGTAGGTAGTTGATCATCTGTTATGAACACGCATATGTGTGACGCAGGTTCGACCTCCGTCACATGAATCATGCGTGGCTGAAACCCGGACAATTATGGGAATCGGTGCGGGTTGTTCAGGTATATTTTCAAGAAAAAGGTAGCTCAATTATGTTTTTAGTAAAAATAAATATGTATAGATTAAGAGAGCGATGATTCCTAATTCTATCAATACGTATTTTAAACGAGATAGGTTAAGTAAAACTCTGTAGTATCTGGGATGACCACCGGTGGTTTGTAGATGCTCTTCGCCTAGCAACGTTAATGAATAGCTGTCATAGCAACGCCGACCACAAATCCAAGTTAGATACACTCAAAATCAGATAAAAAAAAACCCACTGGGTACTGAACCCTAACGCTAAATTTCACAGTTCAAATGATAATGTAAGTTTATACCTCTCGCTTTGTTGTTTATGAAACTATTTTTGATAAAGTACATTAAAGTGACTATGCTTTACCCACGCGTAGACCCGAATAATAAGGCTGGCTAGCGTTAGTAGATAGTACTCAAACGAGAACTACAAAAAAAAGCAATTTACCCTAGAGGAGAATAAATTTACGCCTAATATATATATATATATATATATATATATATGTATATATATATATATAAGATAGTGGTGCAATAATATGCAATATAAAATAAGATAAACCTTTAATAGTTAAAACACCCTCTAAGAAGTAGTGTATGTATGTATCATATCGCCCCTTGTCAATGATTGTTTGTATGTACATTTTTGTGGCCGAGGATTCGCGCGTCTGTTCCCATTTTGCCAGGGTAAGTGGGTAAGCCACCTTTTTTAACAATGCGATGAAATAGTTCTCTCCGTAATGATGTAGTTCAAAGTGTTGATCTATTAAAATTCGAACACACTCATCGAGAACATTAAATAATCTAGATTAAGATCCCTCTTCCATACATACGGGCCCACGTACACATAAAAATTGCCGTATGGAGCAATGCTACGACTAGGGGCCACCGAACAAACATTCATTTATAGGATATATATAGGACTATGCAACTTATTGGATAAAAAGATAGCATGTGTGACTCATATAATAATACTAAATATGCTTTTATAGGGATCTTGAGGAGCACACATAAGTGTATATAGCCTATGCCGTGGAGAATAAAAAAATCAATGCCTATATTAGCCTCATCAAATCAAGGTATATCCTTTGAGCAGGTTTGTTTTTTGGTAACAATTATACTCACTAAATATCCAGAATATAGATACATATATATAGAACAAAAATATCTAGAAAGAGGTATGTCGTATGTGCAATACAGAAGCCCATTAAAGTGTCTATTTAGTTTAAAAAAATTCTTATTATTATTATATACAAACTTCTTAAAGGGATCAGGGTAAGCTAGGGCATACTGTTTGCTGGCAGTATAGGGAAAGATAAAAAAAAACTCTTCATTTCGCCTAGGACAGCGGAACTTGCCTCGTTATTCAATTTATTTCTAGTCTACCGCGTAACTAATACAAACCATGTGGGATTTTTCACATATGTTAATATATGACTAATATATATGCAATATTTTGTTCCTTTTTAGCGCGGGAAACTCCTTTCCTTCACCTAAACGTAACGAATGTCGAAATACATGCTGTAAACAGATAACAGCAGTTTCTAATTAACAAGATAAATATATAATAATTAAATACTAGTGTCACAGATAAAAGGCCATTGGAATCAAGTGCTATAGCTGGTTCCTGCGAGGAAACGTGTACGAGTGCACATCTTGTAGGTTCCGTCGTCGGTATTCATTAGTTCGAAGTTTTTGAATCGGACGTGCGGCGCTGGACTTTCTCTTGCGATAAGTTCATAAAGTTGAAACCTTTGGGTTTTTGTACATGAAAATGAAAACTTTAAATATTTTTGTGGCACTAATTGGCTTTCTAGCGTCTGCACGTGCGACTTTTGGCCGGAACTCCAGTCAGCCAGCAAACTAAAAAAGAGTGCGCGATAATTCGATCAAGTTGCCTACAGTAACTTAGCTGTGACCGGGTAAACGTCCTGAGCGCTTTAAGTTATGCAGTTGTTATTATTTCTTGTCTTTCCAATGACCCTGAAATGAGGTAGTAACCACGGTACGAGAAATTGATCTCCTTCGAGTTCATTATTGTGATGTAACGCGGATGTTGCGCTACGATCAATTCGTGTAAAACAAAAGCGTGAGCAAGCAATTGGCTATAAGGGTTTGTAGACGCGGTTAAGTAAGCTCTGCGCTTACTCTTCCTAGCTGATGTGAATGATAACGGACGTGCTGGAAACGGCGAAGGCTAATTAAAGGGCGGAGATTGTAGAGGGGCGATTTGCTTGATAAAGTGAAGGAGACTTGTAACATAAGCGGCCGTTTTCCATACATAGCCTTAATGACAGCTAAGCATAAGGTACTTGTTTTACGTCTCACCAAGTTTTACTAAAAACCAACATAGAATAAATACGCTAAGGAAATACAACGAACAATGATCGCGTTTTGTACCTAATTGAGAACACCTTTAGATTTTTACGTTAACGCGTGTGGGATTTGCCAGACCCAGGATAGCACATAATATTAGCCCGACGGCTATATTTTGGCCAGTTCCATAATTTCGCTAGTCCGATACAAGTGTCGAAATGCACTTGGTCAGCTTTGGGCTTTAGCAGTTAGCAGAAGGCGCAAAAGTATTTCCATATCGTTCCTGAATTATACTGGTTCGCCAATTCACGAGTAACTATAACTGACTATTGGCACAACTGGACGTTGATTCGACCGATCCACTTGGGCGCTTTTAGACGTTCTGACAGAAGTCGGTAGATTCTGGCGGCAAAATTTGAATGTGAATCAACCGTTTTGGGACGGACAGATTGCAGGACGACACATAGGGACAAATTTATTCCGAGCACTGGGGCGAAGGAGGGCCCGTTAATGGTGAGGCATGCGCACCGACTCAGACTGCTAGCTGAAGCTCTCATTACAGTAAGTCGCCTCGTGGGGGGGTTGTCTTTGCCTAGCGGCATGGTCTTAACAGAATCTGGCACAGGGTTAGCATTGAGGCTACATGAACGAAGGCGTGCGAGACAACGGAAAAGAGAAATTTAAGGTTGGAAGGCAAGGCAATGAGTACAAGAGCGGAATAACGGGCCTCATGGCATATTGCGAACAGCCCTCTAAAGTGAACAGCAGAAACGTCGAGGTTAGGAAAAGCTAACACCTGCAACTCCGTTCAAAAACTGTATAGACTAGACGACAGAAGTGACCATGCTTCGTTTAGTTATCGCTACCAATACTGAAGCCATTTCTGGCCTTACCACTATTTAAAGCTTGGGCCTTAGACTTTAGCAGAACAATAGGGTTTATTTTACCTTTGATCGTCCTGTATAGGAGTAAGTGACAAACAGAGAAAGCAAGGCAAAAAGAAACGAAGAGATTTATTGCAAGCATCTACTAAGGTCTAACTTAAACTGACTGCAGTTACTTATCACAGTATAAAGCCGAAAGCGGCCAACTTTCGACGTAAAGCCCAAATGACAGCACATTTACGTAGGTACAGTGAGACATACGCGCCGAGTGGAAAAGCTATGTCAGTGCTAGAAGTTTCTTCGAAAAAGCACTTAAGTCCCTACTACTTCTACCCATTGTAGATGACACGTTGTCGGTTTTTCTGGAACTTGGGTTTTGGGTCAGCCTTTCCTAAACTGTAGTCGTCCATTGAAAAAACTCTTCCTAGCTAGACGATTAATACTTTTTGGGAGATTATTTTCTTTCTTCACAGGAAATCGATTCTATCCCACCCAGCCTTTTGTCTTTGCAACTGTCCATACCCATCGTCACTGCACACAACGTTTGAGAGCAGATTAAGCCCGTCCTAATTAATCTCGCAAAACGACGGCAAATGGGAAAAGTGAACAGGCGTGGTTTGTCAAACAGCGTTTGGAGAAAAAAGTACAGACACAATGAAGGCGCACTCTTCACGGGCAATCGTACTTTGCGAATCTTTCAAAGGAGTATATAACCTTATTTTCCTGCTGTTTCTGTTGCTCTGAAACGATCCAAAGTCTTTCTCTATCACGTTCGTATTTTGCTAGCGCTTAACTCATCCTATCTCACTTGCCCTTAATCACCTATGATGTCGTCAATTTGTTAGTTACCGCATTAGATGCTTCGTCAATGGTTCATGCAGCCTAGCACTAAACACTTAGTTTGATGAAAATCTCATTGACATTGCCTGAGTACCGCATACATTTTCTTCGTCTCTGGTCCCATCTTGAACGAGCGACGTTCTAGCACTATTAAATATCAGTAAATGCGCCCCTTTGGATGCATGGTCTGTAGGTTTACAACCCATACCGACTGTGTTGACAGTGGTCCCTTTTCGGACTAGTAACGTTGTGATCGGTGAGTGGAAAGCCGCCTTTACTATTAAATAATTCGAAATGCCAAGCAACAGGCATACGCCAATTTGTTTCTTGTCAAATGTTTCTATGCCGCTTTTTTCTCAACTCGAGTTCGACTGCATTACAGTAGAGATTCGTTCAGACATCCTGAACAGATGAATTCTTCTCTGAACAGCTTTAGAGTATTTCGGGCCTAGTTACCTTAACTGAAAGGCGACAGACCTCTCGAATCGTTTCCTTTCCACAATAGGAGGAGCAGCCCATAGGAGCAGAAGTAGGAGCTTCGCATATGCATCAGCTGGCAGTAGGGAGGTTGAATATAATCGTTTGGGAAGCTATAAAATCCCTTTAAAAGGGCCTTAGTGCAGAGCGTAAACATAGTGACCGAGGGCATGAGGATAGATAACGAAGAAAAGAGTGGCTTTTAGTTTGAAATATCACAGATTCATTGAGATCCAATTCTGAAACAACCTCAGCAACTGGTTGTCGTCCAATTGATCGAGACAAACGACTTTGTAGACCAGTCGATTAAACTAAACTCAACAGCTTCATTACATCTATTCGTTTGTTCGTTCCTATAAAGATACAATCAACAGATGTGCGTCCGGTCTCTCAGACGCGTTTGTATACCTGCCTAACTATTATGGTAGCAGTCGCGAGCAAAACTTCTACAAAGTACGGGGTACACACGTGGAAGGACATGCGGCTTGCTAGACGGGCAGAATTTTCACTAGCTTCTTCCCAGAGGTAAGTTTTTGATATAACTCGAGGTAAATGCTGGCCGAGCAAAGTACTGTGCCCAATAGCGACGATACCAATTATGATTTGTATTGATTTTGTATACAAGAGGGCTAAAGGCAAGAACAGAGTTGTTGTTTTTATTAGTGCTATATAGAAATTCTATATTCACAATGTACGGGCATTATATTGATATGCTGACACATAAGTAAATAAAGCAAAGTTATAGACCGCCAATATTTGAATTTGGTGTATGCCCTTCCCACGCACATTCGTGGCAGGTAAGCGTCTGCTATATTGATCTGTTACAATAGCTATTTAAACTAATTTGAAATGAACAGAAAATCTAGCTTCGTTATAATGCTGCTATTGTAAAAGCTAAGGACTCAGTTACAATATCTCTATATAACGTATGAGTCAAAGAGAGTCTTGTGTACTAACTAGCTGAAATAGATCATGCGTCCATCTCTGTAACTAGGAAAGCCTCCGGACCTTTAGCTGACTGAAGAGTCGCAAAATTGAGTAAACCAGGTACGGCCCGACTGGATAGTCCAGACCCAATCAAACCCATGACTCCGAAGAAGAATATAGATCTACGCTAGTAGTGAAGTTTAGACAACTTGGTGTTATCAGAGATCTTAGTTAAAGCGAATAGAGTGAAGCCACTTGTAGCAGTGAGGCATATTGGGGGTGCGTGGTATCCACGGTCCGCCATATTGCAAACGGTTGGTACCTAGAATGCAGATCGGGACCGAGACGCCTATGTTAAAGCAGTAGCGAAGGCCATTGCGGACACTGGTATACAGGAACTAACTAAACTATCTATTTATTGCTAGCGGTAGATAGCGTGCTTGAATCTGCCGCATGTGGGCACGTGAGCGTAGAACAGAAATATTGTTTTAGCTCGTATTTTATTCAGCTAGTGCGTTGTGCAGCGTAGCAATGTATCATACTAGGCCGTGTACATCTATAGGGTTGTCGTCATTGGCTGCGTTCGTGATAAAATTATGCATGCAAGAATTAGACCACAGATATTGTATCGTGGTTAATACGTATCATCATCATGCGCATTGTCATAAACAGACGATATTCATGATGACGATACTAAACCTGCTAAAGTAACGTCTATTTACAAACATATTTATAAGATGCATCATTCGAATGCGCACTTTCACATTGAGCCAATGCTTCGAAATCTTGAAAAAGATTATTCGTTTTGTGGGCAGCGACCATTTTACTGCAAGTAGCTGGAGTGGGAGAAGCAGTGACAGCCGACGGCTACCGATGGAAGGCTTCGACCCGCACACCCAGTACACTGCCACTGTTAGAGACGTGTTCATCTCTGTTGCTCAGTACCTTCATCTCCGTGCCATTTTCTCGATTTGTATTTAGACCAGGCCATGTTGCTATAGCGCAAACTGGTCCCAGATAGCCGGGCGTCGTCATTGGTTGAAGGCAACGGGATCCACTTTGGAGCACATATATCTTCAAGGCTTTCAGGATGTTGTAAGAGCCTGGCGGGCGCTTCTATACGGCGGCGGCAGCTGCGTTAGAGTGCATTCGTCGAGAGTAGGTATCAAACTAGGCGGGCAGTCGGTCTCATTTTGTCTCCATACCGTCTCTCGAATCATGCGAGTGCTTGTTCATTATAAGTTCCTCTTAATATTTACTTGCTTTCCTGCTCGATTCACTTTAATACTCGCAGCGAACAACTCGCGCGAGAGCTGGAATTACTCCAGATCCTTCGTAATTTAATGCTATCCAAATTTTTTTTAGTTCTATTTTTTTTCTCACATCGAGACACGTTTGCGCAGATTCTGTCAAGCTGGCTAGTCTTGTCTCCTCTGGAAATGTCCAGAGCGGGACACCTTTATACAACACACCGACTTCTCCTGCTAGCAACCCCACCATACCCTGATTCTTTTTCTCCCATTCTCGTTCTTTCCCACCGCCTCCATCTTTCCATTTTGGTCATCCAGGGACTCCCCAGTAAGGATATCCCATTGCGCAGCAGGGCCGAGTGTCCGTTTGTTTCTTGTTGAAGCCGTTACCCTAAAAGGGTGGCGGCCTTTTCTCACTTTTACCGTCTGTTTGCCTCTGCAAAGTTCTAAACGTACACGGCCCGCCGAATTGTACGGGCATATTATGCTTTGTCGAGAACAAACAGCCGTCAGGAACAAGGAGACAGTGTTATGAGCTCAAAGAGATTATGTAAAGTGGCACAGAGATTTATTGCAAGCGGGAGGTCGAATCCATTCAGAGTCATGCAGCGCAAGATCTACGGTCTTTTTTATTTACCCTAAACGTCCCTGTGATCACGCACATACTGATATGACCGTAGTTATAATGGGGTCTTGGGCAGCCCGTAGAGAGAAACAACGAAAACGATGGAAATGTCGTTTATGCGCATCTGTCCGTATATGCCCCACTGCAAAAAGCTTTTTCCATTCTGTTTCATTGATAAGAATTGGCTTGTTTTATAATAGAAGTAAAAACATCCCTTATCTGGAACAACTGTCTGGAACTGATGTCCTATGTATCCCTACGCTCGCAGATCGATCTGCAGTTGTTCCATGATCAAATAATAGGCCTGCTTGAATCGAAAAAAAAACAAAACGTATTAAACCACTTGTATGCTTTAGACCGAAGGTCTGCCTAGGTCTAAAAGTTCAGTTCAATATTATTCGGCCATCAGTGCATAAGCGATAATTATCTTTTGGCACCAACATTCTTAACCTTAATTACCTCCACTCGGTACAAGTGGGAGCTACGATGTAATAAGTTCACGTTGACTCGTTAAGGTGAGGAAAATGTCCTTCTATTTTGCATAAGTGCTTGCATATGAACGCGATGACTGAAGTCAAAAAGTGTTTTCTGCACATACATGTCTATAATAAAATTTGAATAAGCCAACCAGTTTTCGCCGTGACTGAACGCATTTTTACGCTACAAATAGCAATAAATAACTTAACATTATGCTAACTTCATTTTCTTCGTCCTTCTCGCGGAGAAGAATCTAGAAATCGACGGATCATGGCAATGGAAAACTAAGGCAACTATAATAGCCAGAGTATTGAAAAAAAAAATACAACGATTATAGTTTTGGCTATCCACAGGGTATCAACAAACCAACACAGCAAGCGGAGAATGCTGTGGCAGGACCGAATTGAAGTAACTAACCGAAGGCTGCGAAGTCCATCCAAGCAAAGGTTGCTACTGTACATACAGTCCCTTGAGGTAGACCCATGACTGAAAAACCAGCTTACCTTTTGTAAATCCAGTGCCACCTGCGGGTAAAATAAGCCCGTGTCATAGTCAATGTGGTTGGGCCCTCTTCAAGGCGTGTAAGAGATCTAGCCTGATTCGCCGTTACGTTGAATACCCGCGACTACCTAGGAGCAGGTCTGCGGCAAGGTGGGGTGTTTTGCTTGTGAGTTTGGTTTTTTGCAAGCTCCTGCTGAAGATTTCTTGACTATGACAAGAAAGAAATGTAGCCCAAACTGCAGCACACTGTAGCAGGTGTTACGGTGGGCCGCGATTCCAAAAGGACCAAAACAACATGCAGTAGGTCGGAAATTCCCTATTTTTTTTCGCGCTTTTACGCATATATACTTATGAATAAATTAGCGACGGACTTCGTTTGCTAGCAGCCTTCTTGCCTAAAAAAGTTTTTGTTAAAAAATATATTAAATTATCTATTAGTTGTGAACACAACTTTGATCAGATTTGTTTAGCATTATTCTTTTTATAAAAAAAAAAACTACCAATAAATATCTAAGCCATTTCTTTTCAGAATATAAATAAAATTAAAGCGGCATAATAATTTCTGATCGAATATTCTTTAGATAAGTTGATTTTTTCAAAACTACACGTAATATATACAGGGAATCGCATTATAATTATGCTGCAATAAAGGGTATAAAAAGAATGTTGCCCAATCCTAACAAGAACCTGGGGGACAGGTTTCAGAGGAACTGAAAAGCAGACGATCAGACTTCATTAACGCATTATGCCCAAAGTTTCTACTTGTAGCGTTATCTAATAACGACAAACCACGCTGACAGCTGACATGGCTTCTCGGCCGGTCTCACTGCTCTGCTGGTCTCCAAATGTTTGCTTCTTGCATCTTTCACGGAAGGAGGAGATTCGAGGTATGTTGGAGGCAAAAAGCCGTGTCCATCGAAGAAGTCTTTATTCCATTCAAGCCTTGATACAGTTCCTTATTAAGGCGTTCTTCGCACGATCGAAAGTGAATTGTGGCAAGGAGGGTAATTGTGCAAGCAGAGCATTAAGCAGTCAGTGCGAACACTCGTGCGTTTGTGAAACGAGCGGTATCTTGCGGGAGCCAGGGACCGGCAACCTAGTCTTTCTACTAGTCGTTACGTTTTCATGGGGGTTTGCGACACGTACGTTTCCAAAACATCAACAATACGTGGCCCTATGGGTGTGTGTATGTCTCTAAATAGCA
Source organism: Varroa jacobsoni (assembly GCF_002532875.2). Classification (NCBI taxonomy): domain Eukaryota; kingdom Metazoa; phylum Arthropoda; class Arachnida; order Mesostigmata; family Varroidae; genus Varroa; species Varroa jacobsoni. Next base: position 84,515 of record NW_019213208.1, on the reverse strand, counting down.
GTGATATATGGGCACGCGTCTGTAAGAACCGCGTGCTACTTTTGGCGGCTTCGCACAAAAGAGGAAGATACAATTAGGTTGTTCTCTAAAGAGGCGTCAACAAAAATGGTAAGAGATTGTAGAAATTGTGTGAATTAGACTGAGATGTCATTGAAGATTTTCCATAACTATGCGACAAGGAGGAAAGAAAAGGACAACTTGGATATAAGTATTTATCGTGACGTTTGCTGGTTGTAACTATCAACCAAGCACAAAAACCCTTAACGTTGATACCTCTTTTCCGTGGATTATTGTTCAAGCACAAAATGGCGCGTCGCGTAGATGCTTAAGTATACAACTTAACCCATTTATCTATCATTGTTCTTTGTTGTTACTTTTCTTTGTTTACACTATAACGTATGGATAAATCATGCCGTAATGTTTAACTATATTAGGCCGGTTAAAAATAACATTTTATATTTAACTCAAATTCTAGCAATAAACAAACTTATTATGCATTCACTGTCAGCTTCTATTTCTTAGCTAACCGATTTATTCCTTTCCGTCAAACATTATTAGGTCTAACGGTTATCTCGCCACTATTTGAAACTATCTATCTAATTATCAGATGCGTTTTCCTCTGACTTCCATTTGCCTGTGAGTGCAAAAGGTAATGATCCGTTAACATGAGTGTAATCTTTGAGGTCTTGCAGGGCGCCTTTGATTTCCGTCGAAGGTATTGCGTCACCCTGGCTATAGGGCCTTTTCTCTTGTGTCGGGTCGTACATTCAACGAAGTTAGGCCACATACGAATCCTAATTTGATTTTCTTATTTATCTGAAACGTTTCTCATTGTATAATCAATCCTGTCAGTTATAGAATCGCCCATGCACAAATATCCCAGGGTGTTTCAGTAACTTTTTGTCCTGATAAAAACATCTTCTTTCATCTGAAGCACCCACATAGTAGAATCGCAACGGATTTTCAGGGGCAAAGGAACGCCTTTAAACTCTGTATAACAGCGAACAAATAGCGTAGAAAGAGGAAAGAGAACCTTTGAACAATAAAAACATTGTTTGTTTCTGACTAATTTAATCCTGTGTGAAGTCTTTTGACAATTAATGCAAAAGTACGTCTGACGTCTTTTTAATTTATAGTTTTGTGATAATTAGATGGTCCTCGTTTGACATAGTTCAAAGAAGCTGGGTGTAAGCGTACATTTGTTATCGATTCCATTCGAACGATTCTATGACATATCGTTTTCATACCATACGGTAATATCATAAAAATTATCTATTAATAATATTATAGTGTCATCGGGTGCTGCCAAATATTAGTAATATGTCATATAATATATTACATCAATTGTAATAGTTTACATTAATAGTACAGATATGAAATAAAAATTCTTCAGTCGTAACTGGATTTTTGGCTCACCCTGTATAGCACAAATTATATAAGATAACATGACTGCTGGTTCGTCAGATGCAGACTGATATATTTTTATTATACAGATATCCATAGGTTATTACTTGACAAAACTTATGTGCGGCATGTGTTGTAGAAGTACATGGGATTACAACAAGCGGCTGTATGAAATCGTTTTTTTTTTTTAATTTGCTACTGTTCTGCTTTTAGGATTTCAGTTCTGGTTACGGCTTACTGCCATAACAGCCCATGTAGGTAAAAAAAGAAACAAGAGTAAACCCAAAACTTTTCGAAGGTCATCGGTTTTTTTTCGTGTTTTTTGTATTTGTTTCTGTCTGCCCATTTCACATTCCCCAATGATCGCCACAATTCCGTGGTCCTCAGCTTTCTACATTTGAAATATATAGTCGGTAGTGGCTGACGGTGAAGTCGACGCAGCCGTTGTAGACATTTTTTGCAGAAGTGACGATGGTACTAGTGATTGTCGGCGGTAGCTGCTTGATGGTCGAAGTCCCTATTCGTGCGATGCTTGGTCTTGTTCTTTCGCTTAGTCCTGCTTTGCCCGCCTTTCTCTTTCTCGCAGTTTCAGTTTTGCACCACTTGGCGGGCGGCTTCCAGACCCCATGCCACACGTTCTCGGGTGCTGCTGTTGTTTGGCCCGCGTCTGGTGGAGCAGAAGCAGCTTGCTACTCGCGTCTCGTCTTTATCCCCTTTACTTTAGTTTGCGTTACTCGGCCTCATCGTCCACAACTACAACAATAATATAGTCACAACAATGCCAACAACAGAATCAGCAGAGCACAAAAGCAAGTGAGTCCGCAATCACGCTAAAATTGCTTCTCTGACATCGTTCGCCACAGCAGCGTTACCAACGAGAGCCTAAACACTGATTGGCACTACAGGCAACACAAACCGGAAGCCCCACCGGAAAAGCACTGACGCCTTCATACTACCGACGCCACTCGGTTGTTAGTCAGTCTAAATTACTAGAGCACACAGTTTGAGTTCAGCATCTGGAGGATGTACGGTGACTAACGAGAGCATTGACTATGATTTCGTGTATAGTACGTGTATTTGAAAATGCTAAGCATTGCTTCTGCAAACTAGCCGGCCACCTTGGACCTTCGGGACCTGCTTGTGTTAACAGTCAAGTACTACGGTTAATCGTTGAATGTAGTATATCGAGAACCTGACATATAATGGCCTATAATGAAGCCAGAGAGCAAAAAATCTAGTTCTAGCAGTGTCCGCTTATCTCTATATAAATATAGGCTACACGGTAGGACAGCAAGGCCGTGGCGTTGTTCCACCTATTGTTTGTCCAAGGAAATTGTATTTTGGCCTGAACACAACATATGCAATGGCGTGAAATAAAACAAAAGATTGACTCAGTAATATTAACATAACAGCCGCAGAAGGGTTAGTGATAAAAAAATGCCGAACGACTGCAGAAGATCGTTAAGATCGTTATTCCATGGTCTATTCCAAAACACTGACATCTCTTTTTTTGAAAAAGATCCTGAAGGGGGATATACATCGGAACTCAGAAGCTGTGGTAACATTTACTGGTTAGTAACAAAAAGTATTTACATTGCCAGACTCTCAGCATTATATATATTTAAGAATTCCGAAACCCGCGAGTCACATGGGGAGGGGCGTCAGCCCTTGATGTTAAGTATTGTGTGCCATGTTTCTGTCTACAGGTTAATGGCTGTACGATCTATTGCATCGTGTGGACCTAAAATGCTTATGTCTCTTATAAACGAAGGGACATGGAGGACATTGTTGCAATGATTATTTATACCTTGTTGTTACCGTATGGATGCGTTCCGAAGTACTAGTTTCATATCTACGAACGATTAGTTCATCACATCACCGAGTGATTATCGCAATCGTAGGGATAACATGAAGTCTTACTAAGCAAGGAGACGCCTATCATAAAAATATTCGATACATATATATATTTGTGTTACATAAAGTACCCACCATTAGAAATTAGTTAGGGCTTATTCATAGCCGAAGAGGGCAGAGTGAAAACGAAATGATGGAGATGAAAAGCTAGAACATTGTACGATAATTCAATGATTGGAGTTTCGACTGGCTCGTTTTGTGAAGCTCAAAGAAGAATTAGGTAACGAAACACACTCAGCACACCCCTTTTCATCACCACCCCTTCCTCAACTGGTTGTATATCGATTTGCTTCTAACCTGTACATTTGCCGTCACCCGATGATACACGTGTGCCAGATGTGCTGCCAAACCTTAGATGAATAAAGAGGAGGTCCCAAAAACTATACTGCAACGTCTGAAAGAGCTTATTGGCGTACCATTTTGTACCACTTGCATCGGTTATTAGCCAAAGGCACTCAGTATATCATCTACATTGAAGGAAAGCAATGCACAATTCACGGCCAACATTCAGTAAGCTCCACTATTTTCATGTTGACCGCACAGTCGCTTCTCGGGTCGTATAAGCGCGCCAACTTATAGCCTCATATTACTGTAATAGTAATGCGCTGTTTCGTGCTTAATAGGAACTTTCTGTTTACAGAAGGATTCGTGTAAAAAAGCAAAGTGCGTCCTTAGGCCTGTTCTGTCCTACATATATGTTTGTACATTTTTCCTCATGTACTACGTAGTCAATGGGATCTATCACAATGCTTTAAAGGTCGTTCTTACGACCGCGTTCAGTAAGCCATCATATAGGTGGACCATCGTGCAGCAGCATTACGACAGCAAAATACAACAGAACACGTATATTCCCGCAACGGAAGAATATGTGCGCACTAAGATTCACGTAAGTAGCGTACCTAATGTATTGTAAATACAGTCGCCGGACGTAATCTTAATGTGAGTTTGTGCAGATGGTTCAGTCCTCTTACATGACACCTGCCCTGTAACATCAGGATCCTTATATCAATAGCATAAATGGCTGTGTTACATGAGAGACAGATCTACTTGCAGATGATTTCTTCCATTATTACTATACGCCTGATAGAAGGTAGTTACGTTTATGTATATTTTGTAATACTTACAGTAGCTATTCGACCCGTTTGAACAACCCATTGTGAAGAAGCGGTTGTCTACTTACCAAAACCTCCGTAAATTAATCACGAGACATCTAGTGAGCACATACGTTTGTTTCGACCCACTTACAGCTATTTACGAATCTCTTCCCTGAATACGTGCATATCGTGATAGTTGGAAATTCTTTGAATTTACTGCTGGGCATCTAAATGACCAACGAGAGTGACTGCGGAGCCGAACCATTCATGCATTATACACAAGTCGGTTATTCGCGTAAGACGTCCAACGTTTTGAGATCACCGCGCAGTCAACCGTTGCGCTGCCGGTTAGAGTGTGTAATGCATCCCCTAGTTTCTACAACTTGTAGAAAGCACGAGTGCAAAAACTCATGGACGTGTTCCTTTGGTTTTCTTGGTCTAGCTATGCATTGAAAAGCCTGCGTAAGCAAAACGAAGAGAGCAAAGCCTGCTGTTGTCTGTCTGGGATCCGCTATTCTTAGTGTTACACCGCTGATAGCGGTGGCTGTACTGCGACCGTTCTTAGTGCACTACAAGACAGCGAGTAGGTTTAGTCTCTCTCTCTCTCTCTCCTTTTTTGCTCCCCCCCCCCTCGCTTCTTCACTGTTTCCTCGCCTTTCATGGCGAAAAAAAACAGAGGAGAAGCAGATCCTGATTCGGCCGCTATCCTTCCGTTGCTGCTTACGCCTTATCGCGCGCTGCGACGGTGCTTTGCAACGGCCGCATCGTGCTCCTCTCTGGCTCACGCCGTTTTCCACGCTTTGTTCCTTAGAGCCCTCAAGACGCCCCACTCTTCCGTAGAAGTGGCTCAACTTTGTCAGCTACTGTCCTTCCCTCCATCGCACAAAGTAAGAGTGGGCTCGCGGCTTCCTCCGCGTAAGAGCTACCACATATAGCTGCTTAAACTGGCCTTTTCCCACATAGCTAAAAGCTAGTCAGCCTGCTTGAGCTCCGCCACGTCTACCTTAGACATCTCTACTTTCCCCGCTTGCTCCTTTTCACTTTCTTTCCACGACATTTAACAACGCTTTTGACGTTTTCCGGTAAGACAAAGCGAATTGTCTCTTTTTTCCTTGTGCACAGGATTCCCGGCTTGCTCCTAGCAGTTTTCTATCATGGGACGTTTTCCTACCAAACGAGAAGAGAGCTGAGTACAACAATGATGGTCGCTTAGAGAAGAAGTTAGATTTTTCCCCTCTGCTATAAGCTGCTGTTGCGGCTCCCGCTACAAATGAAGTCAGTAGTACTGCTACGGCTACGGTAGCCATGACAGCGATGGCAAGAAGAGAGGAACAGTTGAGGAAAGACCCTTATTCTGATCTCTCTTCGAAGAAAACGGTACGTCTATTGGGACAGTCAGTCGCCCGAGTGAGCAAGCAAATTGACAGCTTTCAAAAGAATGAGTCTCCCGACGTATGCTTTGATCCCTTAGAGCAAAAAAAAGCTTTGTACGGGGTTAGTTGCAATTGAATTACTGTTACATTCGAGACATTCCAACATCTAACTTAAGCCGTCTTGACTTGGCCGCGTCAAGACGCGGCTACTGATAATATACAAAATGAGGGGGCAAAGAAACAGTAATAGAGAACATTAAACGTTGCGCAATCGGAAGAGCAAAGTGGGGAAAATTGCAAGTCGTTTGGTTGAAAAGCTTGTAACGACAAAAATATATTGTTCTCAATATCCGCAAAACTGTATTGTATAACTCTTCGGATAAGTTTGCATCAATTCAAAGATGGACAGTTTGACACAACCAGAAACTTTGTGTGGAAGAAAACTTCTCCAAGATAGAAAGTTTACATCATATCATATTAAGAAACCGCATGCAAAACTTCATGTTGATAAAGAAAAACAAACCCTGACCAAACACATGTGTGGTGCGATTAAACTTCGTCATAAATATTTTTCTAAACTTAAGCGATTTGTTTCTCTGGTTTTTTTGGCTTTATTTGAGATGTCATTTGTCCAGTAAATCAAATAACCAAAAAAGTGGCAATGGACCGGATGATGATGATGATGAAATTACCAAACGAAACGTCCATGATGTAAATGGACTGAATCATCAACTAAACGGCCAACAGTTGAGGACAGCAAAGTGAAGACATTGGAGCGCCCCAACAACTTTAAGAAGCGGGCTCTGAGGACTGGGGTATCATTTGCAGGTTTCTCACATGCTGTACGTAGACATATTATTGCATATTGATTCATCGCTGGTTGCTTGATAAGTTAAGCACCCAGGCACATGATTCGCGATCAGAATTCTTCTCCTACTAATTGTTTCCATACTTGAAGTAATAGTATTTAGGGTGGTTTTACCCATACACAAGCTGCCAGTTGATGACATACTATTTCCGAACTCACCTTAAAAATTAGGTTGTACCTAATAGCAATATGAATGGATTTGCTCAACTACTTGTGAAAGGGATGCATGTTTCATAAGTAGACAGATTGGATATTAAAAACAGTTTCCCCCCACCGCTTCGCAATATGCACTTCATTGCGACACCACACCATTGCCATCATTGCTACTATTGCTAGAAGAGTAATAAACACTTAGCATTTTTGCTGACTTACTGTCGTCTGTCTGTCGCAGCTGATTCGGCAGCAACACCCCGTCTTCTTGAGTTTATTACGATCTTGCCGTCACCTAGTGGAGTTTCATCGTGTGCTTTCTCTGCTTCGCCTCGATAATTCTCGACGCCGTCTTCGTAGCGCCTGGTGCCAGCCTAGCTATTGGCCGACGTAGTTGTGGGCTAGCTCAATCTTCCAATCGTTGGGGAGGAGAACGATAGGCGAATCCTTCACTCGAGAGACTGCTCGTTTCCTTTTGCACTCCTCCTCGACGAGCAGTAGCAGATCTGCACAGAGTCAGATATCTGTCATACGGCGCACGAATCGTTTCTACCCATCCAGAAGCAAAGGTGACCATGCGTTGCGCGGTCGACCAGAACGTGTGCTTCCGGATCATTAACGTGGACGTACAGGAAAAAACCGCGGACAGCGACAGTCACGAAGCAGGAGATTTCCTTTTCCCTTTTATTGTTAGCTTCCTGTTTCCACTTACATCGCTGCTACCACAAATATTGCCATTTGCCTTTTGCTTACTGACTTCAGCATCGCGTAAAATCCCATATAGCTAGAACGAGTACGGTGGCAGTATAGGTAGTGCAGGCAGAAAAACACACATAGTTCGTAATTAGAAAAATCTTTGAGTAGAGCAAAAGTGTGGCTCCATCAACTCAAGGGCAAATGAAGAAATGGCGGTGAGAACAAGAAAGAAAGGTCCATCGAAGTGAAATACGTTATCCAAACCAAAATTTATTGTCGTCATGCTTTCTGTGAGCGGGCAGAAGCTGGATGTTTTTAGTCACACAAACGCTGAACCAGTTACAACAAACGAAGGCACTGATTCCGTTCCGTACCCGTATTTACGGACGGCAGCAATATCCTTTACTTACCCAGTTTTCTTTATTAAGTTGACATCGATTGTGATAAAGCGGTCAGTGGGTTTGATGATTGCTACGCACTCGGTCAACCGATTTCGTACGTTGGCAGATATTATTTAGTAGGCTATGGTACGGCGCTAGCCTTTCTAAGCTTTTCGGGTAATTCTTACTGACCGGTATAAACATAACAACTAAAGCATTATTTTTTTCGCTCGTTTCTAAATCGTTCTGTTTTTTAAGGTGAACTCAACGCTTGACGCTCTACTTTTCGTAGACGCTTGGCTGTTGTGCAATATTTCAGCTGACGTTGTGTACAATTAAGCGTCTAATAATAATACGCGCCGCGATATACGTTATGTACAGTACTACATTATGAGAATACCGATCGGTTCGCATGTATTTTCTATGATTTTTCAGTCTACTAAAGCTAGCTATTAATGAATGGCTCATTTCAGCATTCACTGTAATTTGCCATTCGAATCGCAGAAGTTATAGATTGGGTCTCAAACTGACGAGCCCACTTCCGGTTTGGTAACTAGAGTTGGGTTGGCATCTGTCTGCTTACGATTCCGCGGCAACCAGGTTCGTAAGCGACAGAACGCGAACCCTTTTCCTTGAATTCCAAAAGTTTTTTTGAGTATTGGTCTAGACGTTTAAACAGTGTTATGAGAATGGAAGCTTGAAATGTTACCTTATTAAATTAGTTCCGCGTACAATGACATAATCTAGTTTTTCAATCATGAAGGCCTACGATGGGAAAATGAAGCCAAGCATCTTATTGGGTAGTAGCTGGTCCACTGATAATCGACAGAATGTGAAGTGTTTTCCATTTAAACTCTCATCTAATTCTGTTCGCTAAGGCAGTACCGGACGCACGACTTGAAACATTTATTTAAATTCATATGCAGAGCATTTGGGACAAACATTATATTGCTTAGTTATAAGCTTAATATGAATGACAATAAATTGTTGGGTGAAGTTTTTTTTAGATGTACAGAAAGAGATATTCCTATCGGACATGTCTATCCGACATAATTGCCGTTCGCTCCGACCATGGCTTTAGTTCCAGAACGAAATTGCCCTTAAATTATTCTCAAAAATGTCTCCTCTGAATCGCAAATAAGAACCTTAGCAAATTATATACCGGAATAGGAAATTGTATTGCCTTTAACTTGGTCAGATACTGCAACCATAGTAACTTTACTTGCGTATTGCTCTTGTAAACTTTCCACGTAAAGTAATATAGTAGCTACGCGTCGATTTCAAATAGTGTAGAAGTTAGGACTATCAGTTATTCCAGGATATAACACGCAAATGCCTATCTCCGTCTAACTTGTGTGTTCTGCAAAAACAATTGGATCGCAGTAAATATATGAACTCATATATTGGCCATTCGAGACAACGTTATATGTAGACGCTAGTAAGGTGCACCAGAACTCGTCAAATGCCATCTGATAGTTCCACTATATTTTAAGCAAAGATGCATCTAAATTGGCAGCGCGATGTCTGGCCGACAAACGCTGCATTGAATCCATTGCGTTCTTGTCAAATTTTGACCACGTAAGGATGTTATTGTTTTTAAAGTGAGTAGGGAGGTGCTTCATGTCCTACTCGACGAGAATTTGGCAGGCCTGCGTAGCGAAGCGAGATTTTTCGAATATAAAATTCATGCATGTGCATGGCTACTTCTATCTGTTGGAACGGTACCATGGCACATTTGGAGAAGATCTAGCTAATGACAATCTATATGCTATGAAAGAGTAAAAAAGCGTTTTTTTTTTTTTCTAGACGTCTAGACCGCACTGAGTTTTCCTTTTAGCAGTAGTAGTGTTTCACGCGTTTTGCAAAAAGATGTGTGCACGTACATTCATGCACCGGCATGGAGTGGGCAGTGATAGTTTAAGTCAAACGTAGAAACTCTGAGTGTTTTATCAGCAGCGTTCATTTTTAGGTATCTACCGTATTCGTACTTCTGAATTATGTATATACGTTGATTTATCTGTAGGCTCTGGTTATAACTGGATATGATTGGAGATGACTCAACGCCGTTTAGTAACTCGGAAATAACGAAACACACAAAATATACTGAGAGCCAGTGACGGGCTCGACAACAGGAATTGCTTTTATCAGCCATACCGAATGTCTGAAACACTAAAAGTTAATATGGCGTTTAAGCCAAATAGATCTGATAAAAGTGGATGGTAACCCGTTAACTGACAGCAGATGAGACGTGGCACTGCGAGTTTCTGCGCTTTTCAGAACTAGCGTTAGCTTGCTTTAAGGCTGACGCTGAACGCTGGCCTTCAGGTCATCACAGATTCTATTCAGATATTGGCTTTTGGCCCTTCGATCTCTTGACGTTCATTTTACTCGCTTGCTTGGCTTGCTCCGGCCCTCCAGAACTGAGTTCGTCTTGCGCTCGCCCAGGTTCCCTTGTTCCCTTCTGCTTGCACAGTGGGTACATGTATAAGTAAGCGCGAAATGAAAAACTCCGCGAGCAAAAGCGGGATGAAAAAGAGGCAGAGGCAAGATGAGAGAATTTAGATGTATCTGGCCTTCGTACTTTTACCGGGCCTATTTCTCCGCGTTCCTTTTTTGGACAAGAACTGGCCAGTTTCCTCGCAGCCTAACTCCCGTTTAGTCGGCCTTAACGACGTGGTCCGAGTAAAGAACGTGGTGATAGAAGCAAGGTCTAAACGAAAGAAAGAATGAGGCGCAAAGTAGAAAAAAGCGCGAAGCAAGGGTACTATAGATACATTTGATAAATGGCACTATTTCCACATAGGCCACTGCCTGCAGCCATCTGTCGCCGGAATCTTACATACATTGAGTACAACAACCCGTAGAGGGTCTCGTCGCGTTTGGCTGAACTCCATACCTCGGACCACCGCTTAGCCTAACCCAACAGGCCTTTATAACAACAGCGCTTCTACGGCAAAAAAAACTTATTTTAGTACAGTTCGCACAACGAGCTTACGAAGCTCACTGAGTCAATCCTGAGTTGCTCTCCTAGTCGGCCGCCCGCCCGCCCGCCCGCCCGCCCGCTCGCTCGAACTGCTTACCCTTAATAGTGGCTTCTAGGGGAAGCCAACGATAGAACACTATAAGAGGGCGTTTAGAGCAAAGGATGAAACGAACTGACATTAGAAAGGGATCAGCTCGTTGATGACCTAGATTTGTAGGTATCATCTCAGGGCGCAGGCAGTGGCAATGGCAATGGTTGCCGTTTACGTTCGTCTACATGAGATGGACGAGTCCTCTCTGACGATCCTTGTATACGATTCGGTCGCACCGGTCCTTGTTAAGTCACTTCGTCTGTCGAGGGACTGACTGTTCAACGACCCGATGCCGTCAAGTAGAATCGTAGGACACGCCCGAAAAAACACTCTACACATGATACATATGCGAGACAATCATCGTCTAATCTGAGAGATAAAATATGAATACTATTTTTACGCTATGTAAATACACGACGAAAATCCAAGTTAAATCATGCATTTTTGCCTTAATGCTTTAGGAGAAGCGAGAACAAACGCTAAAAAATGGAAAGGGTCTGAATAGTTCAAATTTAGTTCTAATAGTACGTAGATCGGTTCGATCTTAACTCGATAAAGTGAACTTTGCGTTGAAAACAGGGAAAATTAATTTAGAGATGAAATGAAGCGTTAGAACATTTGTTCGCCAATATTAAATGCCCAAGCTGCTCGGATCGATGAAATTCGTTAACGGGAACTATTGCTCATAAATGGCATGATGAGAGAGGTTTAACACCAAAGCTTTTGACACTTCTCGTATGGCTAATGATTGAAAAAAATCATTATTTTTATAATTAAGGACAAATCTTAGCCAGTTTATTGTCGGATGAATTAGTAGATAAACATTTCTCATAAAATAACAAAAGTCAGTTTATGTAAAAACTATGTTATGAAAAGACTGTTACATCGAAAAGCAGTAGTTGCTTCAGTGTCCGATATCATAGAGTTTCACTTTGTATTACTTATGTTGCACAATATACGGTTCATCCTTGCTTTTGACATTTATCTAAGTCAAACAGTTCACTTGGCACCTCGATTAGGATTCCATTGTGATTTCGCTAGTGGCTTTATGGTTTGGCACTATCACTGCACGTAAGGATATCAAATGATGGAATACCAAAATACGTATCGGTTTCTGTTACCTCACACGGAAACTGTTCGATGTATCCCTCAAAAGCCTTACCTCAAAAGACCTTAACAATTTTAGACTGAGTGTTGTCGGTAGTGGTGACGGTGCAAAATAAGATTCAATATTGTTGTCCCGGATCAACCAAGAGATCAATAGGTGCGGCATATGAAGCCCATTCTTCTTTTTGTTCCTCTCTAGAATTTCTCTTCTTGTGGACTCAGAAGCTGGATCGTCAATTTGAATGATGACTTGTAGAAAAGTCATGAAATTACTCCCGTAAAAGATAGATCCATGGGGCAGGTGCGGTAGCAGCACAAGAAATAGGTGTACACTGATCTGACATGAAATCTAGCCACATATGGTGTGACATAGTCTAGAAAAAAAGGGGTAACCCAAATAGCCGCCTTTAATAACGAAAATTTCAAGAGCGAACCGGATACGTCGTTTTATGCATTTACCAAAAAAAAGAAAAAAAAAACTTACATATATTTTGCGTCGCTAAACATTAAGGAACTTGCCAGATAGATTCAGTTTTGACGGCAGTGGCATACAAGTAATTATAGAGAATATATCTCTTACGCACTTTTGAACATATTTTTATACCATAGAAGCTTATTCGTTAAACCTAAGTGTCATTATATTTGTCTGTCTTAAACTTTATGCGTTTATGTGTGGTTTCTAGATGTCTAGTGATATGGTTCCTATTATAATATTGCGTGGCATGAATACAAGCATGATTTTCCCGCATTAGAAAATGGTCATACTGAGCATCCAACGTGTATTCTTTTTCGCAGAAAATCTCATAAGGTACTTCTTATTCATTCTAACTTGTTACGAAACTCCCTCGTTAAGCTGCAGGCACTACTGTGTACAAAGGACAGCCGTCCTTTGTTGATTAAAAACAATACGCCCTATGTATATTTGTAAGTTTTTTGCTATTTTATCGCATTATCATTTGTTAACATAGACTTCATTAAAACATGGCAACTATTTCCTTTTTTTTTTGCTAAAGGATAGTAATAGAGGCTAAAGTTGTTTTTGTGTGATACAAGCAGTAAAACTTAAAGATACTAATCACACCCCCTGCCACCTCCACTCTTACGTTTGCCGTTCTTGTAGCGTTCGCGACTAGCTTGAAGCTTTTGACAAGTTATATTTTTTAGTCCCACAGGTATACAGCGTCGAACATTTTTTTTCTGGTTTGACATTGCAGACACGTCGAACGAAGTAGCATAGTGTTCATTACAACCTATTGGATGATATTACAAAGCCTCTTTTTTCTCACGCTGAGGCTCAAACTTATAAGCAGTATATCTGGACCCTTTACGACTGTCGCATAGCGCTGATTTGTCAAGCCGTAGCAAAAACGATTTTTAAAAAGAAGTACTTTTTAGACGTTTGCTCGTGAATTACATCTGAAAGAGTTCCATAACCCCTAATAATGAGGATCTTCTACTGAAGATATATTCGAAGAGACAACTAGTTTTCTGTTGATACAAATGCTTCTTTTTTTTTTCTTCACTTACTTATAACTATTTGATTCGCGGTACGCAAGAACATTTTGCCAAGTCAACCATTTTCATTTGCTTGTTCCATGATTGGTTCAACTTTCAGTGGCGAACTTACCTAAAGTACAAAAGTTAAAACTGATTATATATAGTTGCAAAAATATTAATTAGATACAGCGCAAGCGTTTTGACCAGGAGTATGAATAATTTTTTTTTGACAAAAGACGAATTGACAGGTACTCAAGCATTATCTGGTTTTTAATGAAATTAATTAAATACCGAAATCGCATAGCAAATAGAAAAAAATTATTATATATAAATATAATTGACAGCGGCTGGGTCAGTTACGTGGGCTTTTCAGTTATTAATTTAACTAATATGTTTACACATTAAAGACATACGTGTAAAGATAGTATTTATTGTATTATCTATCCAATTTACATTATTAATACATTTTATTAGGTAAACACTTAGTAGATAATAACGTATAATATTTATTACAATTATCGCTGTTATTATGTAATATCAAGTCTGTCGGAAAACAAATCTAGGTTTCCCCATAGTCATATCTATAGTGATCGTCCTGAAATCCTTTGCTTTGAAAATAATGGAATTTTCTTTGTTTGCTCGCGCACTCTAGAGAGCGTGAACGGTTATTTGCCCTGTCTATACCTATATATATATATATATATATATATATATGTGTCGATGTATTTCTTCATCATTTTTTGTCAGTATAATTCAGCGTTTATCGACAAACATTGAGGACTTATTAGGCATCAGACCAACAATAGAAGCTTCTGCAGCTTTTTTAGAATAACCTCCTGCCGGTGCAGTTATTTCCACCAACTAATATTGCAGAGTATCTATTTTCATCACATGTCCCAATTAGGTATAAGAGTGAGTCATTGTGGTAACGTGAGGGCAAAAAACGTCTCGTGTGTTCAATCCCTAATCGCAGAAGGCGGCACTCGTCCTTCTTAACTCACTAATCTAACCTAAATAAATAAGTGTGGTGTTTTTATATATACCAAATCTGAGTGCCAATACCGGTGATCCTTTAGGTGGGTCGACTTCTCTCGGATCTTTCTGACTCCTCGTTATTGATATTTCGAGCTTAAAAATCCCCTTTTCGGAATCTTTTTCCTCACAGTGTTTTCCGTTGGTATGTCTTTCAATTTGTTTCTAACTTTTACCGGATACAACGTCCACATGGCTAACAAACACTTAGCCGTTATAATTCCGATATAAAGCTTATATTAACAAATCAGGCGATTTTTTTTAAATTCTCTTTAGATCACCGCATTCGTTTGCTAAAGGCTCCGTTGACGATATTCGAGTGAACGATTTTAGATTCCGAAGAGTAGAAATGCATCTTGAATATAAAAAATACCGCTATTTTGTGTCACCTTGTTATAGCATAGCGATGTCTTAAAGTATGACTCATGAAATATGAATCATGTCTGCCAACCTTTAAATAACAAATCAGTCTATGCCCTAAGCTGTTTTGGCATTGACCTAAGCGTATTTTTTGCTCGTATATTCGAACATAAAATTTGAGGGTCAAGCTTATATTTATGAGGACCGGGCATCTGGTTGTCATCCTGTTTAGCCCAGCCAGCCACTCTTCAGTTCCTCAAGCTATCCTGCCAAAACGCCAATTTCTAGACAAGTTTTGCCGTCGTTCTAGTGAATTCCTCCGAATTTGGTAAACCAGTCCTTATTTTTCCTCACCCCCCAGAGTAGAGTGTTAGCACAGGTTTTCCTTCACTCTGGGGCGCCTGATCGCGACGATTGCCGCCGGGGTTAGATCCGGGCGTGGCAGCGGCAAAGTCAAATGCACCGGCAATAGCAGCAACAAGAACAGCGCTGGCAAGCTGAGCCTTCAGTTGGGAAGAAGTTGTTTCGAGCGATCTCTGATAATGGTTCGCTCACAGAAGCAGTGCAGCCAGTAAAGTCGTAGATGTGCTGAAAAAACTGAAAGAGCCTTGGGAAAGATGTCACGCTACCGGCTGCTGCTACACGCACATGGGCTCTCTCGAGCATTCAGACTGTTAGCACAACCGTTACAGTCGAACTGCTAATACTATGGACAATAGTGTTAGTCTGACCCAAAACACTTCCCCACATTCGAACACCATAGATATAGATGTCTTTCATCTATAAGTTTTACCAGACCGTTCGATCTACAACACTTTGTATGGAATAGGATAAACGCTAGAGACAAATGTCTAGCCATTGCATAATTTGACAATACGTTTTTAAGCTGCTCGCAGCAGCTGTGCATGTGGGGCATTCGTTCTCCAAGGAAATATTATCTATTTAACTTACTCCTTGCTCCTTTAAGTAGTTTCCCACACAAAACGGTATGGTGAGGATTAAGGGTTACGCGAGATGCGGTTGTAATAATTGTAGACTTTCATAAAATCAACTGGGTTTATACCGTGAAACACTTTACGAAGCTTTTTAATAACTGTAACCTCGCAATCTCTAGTCTGCAAGATCTTCTAGTGTAAAATTTCTCATGTTATTAGGATTTGTGGCCATTTTCATTATTTTAAAGCTTGCTGGGACACTTCAAGGAAATCTAGACCGACATAAGTAATGCAACGTAAAAAATTGCTAGTAACGTCAATCATCAACTATGCAATAAGCATATAGTAATATAGATTGGTTTCTAGATAAATAGGCGATCATGAAACTGCTACATAATCAAATAGAGCCCTGACAAAAATACCTGCCCCCCCCCCCCCCATCGATTATTCAGATCAGACGTTTGTACTAGTACTAATATATGTGCTCGTAAATTTTCGACCATCGTGAAATATGCAACATCCTCGCGAAGGATTTGTAAATTGCAAAAATTATTTCCCATGGTAATTTCGTTTTCTCCAGATGTCTACCTTTTCTGCTATATGATTACAACTAAAGACCTTCA
This sequence comes from Varroa jacobsoni, assembly GCF_002532875.2. Taxonomy (NCBI): domain Eukaryota; kingdom Metazoa; phylum Arthropoda; class Arachnida; order Mesostigmata; family Varroidae; genus Varroa; species Varroa jacobsoni. Next base: position 68,008 of record NW_019213208.1, on the reverse strand, counting down.
ACTGGCGAAATATCAGCCGTTTCATCCTACATGTATCGCACTAATCATATATAAACATTTAGATTATACCCGATTCTATCGTTTTCAGTAATAGACCCGAATAGAATAGAGGCGTAACGCTCTGTTGATCACAGCTCCAATTGTGTCGGAATCCTCGCCTACTCGAGGTGGTTTTATATGCATAGTGTTCTAGCGAATATAACCCTTTCTGAATAAGCCGAAGTTCGGTAAAATACGCCGCATGTGGAAGACCTATTGCCCCTAAGACCCTGTTTGTCAGACTAACGGCCACATTTAAGACATGAAAGAGCGCGCGGCTTCGGCAGTAAATAGTTGCATATCTAGCTACTTTAAGAGCTTGCCTTCATTTTCCCTTTCTATCTTATCCGCATCGAAACAGTTACTATCACAACCAATATCTACATATATTGTATATTTATTTCGGATAGCTTGCGCATGCTTGACATTTTCTTTCTTCTGCCTCGCCGTTTTACTATATTGCAAGCACTGCACCTCTGCCTGCAGCTCGTCGCTTGCAGTCACCACACGCAAACTCTTCGTCCGGCCCTGACCTGATTCCGTCTAATGCCCTCTCCATTATTTGCGACTGTTCTTGAGTCTATCTCTTCATCCTTTCTGATATCTATTTTTCGTTTTCCATTTCTTTGTCGTCTCTTGTTTTTTTGGCCTTCTTCCACTTTGACGTCTTCCTTTCAATTCGGTTTTCTTCCTTTTTTTCCTTTGCTTCTTTTGGCTTCCTTCATGCACTTTCTTTTCAGATGAAAATGTCGTAGACGTTGCTGCTGCTGCTGCTGCTGCTACTATTGCTATTTTTCCGCGTACAATCGTACCTAGGCTGTGCTAGCGCCACTTGGCGCTCAGTTGCTCTGACGACTTTTCCAGGGCTTCTGGGAACCGCTATCAACGAAGACTGTTACATTTTTTTAAAATTTTTCATCGTCGATTATTTGCTCCTTCTTCTTGATGAAGGAAGACGTCTGTTTATTTGAAGTTCCTATTCGGCTCTGCCCGATCGCGTCGCTGGCCAATCTGTGTCCTTTCGTCAATACGCTGCTTCTATCTCGTCGCCGCCATCTTTTCTATTTTTTGAGGAGTGCTTTGCATTTTGTGTTTACTTTGTTAGTTGCCCTCATTTGAGGGCAAATAGCGGATCATGTAAGAACAATGTTTGAGCCCATAGGTAAGTATACATAGATTCGAATCGATCGATTTTTCGATGGCACCAACGTGCAGTAAAGTGATTAATCTTCCAATTGATACTATCAAACGATTGCGTGCGTTGTTCGTGTCGAAACGTGGGTATGTGAGAAAATATATAACGCCTTTTGTGGGAGATAATATTCCCTCGGTGTTAAAACAACGCTTAAATACGTTACTACACCTCACTAACTCGCTGAGCCTCGTGCGATTCATTATGAAAACGTCATTAGCTGAGAAGTTACGGTCTGCTCCCTGAGAATGGGTGGCACTCCAGTTCAACGCGATTAAATTATTATAACTGAACCATTGCGGGCCACTATGACTACCGCAAATGGTAACTATAACTTAGAAATTCTGAAAAAATTGAAAAATTACGTAGTGTGTCATGCATTTCGAAAGCCTTCTAGTCCAATGATAAGGAAACGCAAATACGATATGCATATCTTTTAGTTTGTTTCAACAAAAATTTAGCATAAATGTCGTTTTTGTGTATTGACAATAACTTTTAAGCATGACTATAGTCTATTTGAAGTAACAGCAGCCAAAACTGTGAAAGGAATGGAACGAGAAAGCGACAGTCAAATGACGCGAGGCGAAGATTACATTAAAATGGGTTAATTTATCTCACCTTAATGAAGCGGAAAAAAAGCTTCTTCCAGGTATTTTCGTACTATATATATATAAATATACTCATTAATACTATATTATATAAATATAGTAATTTCATTCATATTACTATACACGCTATTCTGTTACACAATGCATGCATATATCTAGTCTATTTCCTTCGAGACAAATACGATACTGACTGCATAAAAAAGACCGTCGAGCTCAAACTTCCGCTAAGAAATAATTTTTAACCCAACTTGTTTTTCGATAATATTTTGCCTCTAAATCTTCCATTTAAATGCATTGTAATCTGTCGTCTCATAAGCGGAGTGATTTTCAATAATAAATTTCAATTTTATTTTAGCCGCTATGACGTTTTCATTACACGTAAGAAAGTTATCTTTTGGGACGTCGAAGTCCTTTTTGAAAGTTATCTATTGCAAAGTGAAAGTCTCACGAAAAACATCCATTGTACTAAGTAAATAGGTTTCACTGATGGTTGTAACTTGAGGCCAAGTTAGATTGTTGCAAAAAAAACAAGCCATCGAAGTTTTAAGACAGCATTTTTTTCTTCAAACACCAACATTATACCTATTCATTACTAGCACAAGTACTATCTTCCATAGCATAAGTTACTACCAATACCAACTAAGTATTCTGGAATAAAATATTAATCTAATAATAATAGCATGCTTTTATTAGTTTGTTTCATAAATGACTTAATTAATTGGCATTTCCGTATAGCGCGAGTGTCCTACGGTGACTTGTCCGTGATTCATTTAACCGATAAAGACATTTTTTGGGTGGATTCATACGCGACATTTCTGGACAGAATTACGTTCGAGTTGTTCCCTTACAGTGATAGCGACTCTAACATTTGGCTGTGGTACAGTACCCTTCTAACGCATAGCATATAAAGTGCTCACTGTTGTGTTTGTTCGAGACCCAGAGCCGAAAAAATCAGTCCATAGCTTTGGGTAGGATTACTCCAATAACCCTTTAAGGATGGGAAAAATTCAAGGGCAAGTGATAATTGGTACAGGACTTGATATTTCAAATCCAATACTAGGGTCACCATGGTCATATCCTGCCCGCGAATACTTGACATTTTCTCAGGCATGTGCAAATAGCTTATTTGAACCGATACGTTTTTATAAAACTTCATGGTTTAATGCATGTCGTCAGATCAACTTTATATAATTTTTGCATTGTATGAAGCCTTGACATATTTGAACTATCTCCTTCAAATGTGTTGAAGAATGTTCAAGACCCAAAGCTGGCTTATACTAGATTAAGCACAGCATAATTTATGTTCAAGCCCTTATTCTTGACTGAAATGCTATTGCCAATTTCTAGCCTCCTAACACAGGTTGTCCTTCTCTCAAGTCCTGGGTTCCACTAAGAGTCACTGGACACATCCTCACTACCAGACGGAACTCTACCTTTGAAGAAGGTTAACTCGTCATTCGAGAAAAGATTACTTTTTCAGTCTGTCAACGTGTGAAACCCATCCAGGCCGCTATTTCATTCTTACTTTGACTTTGCCCAGTCCCGTTTTACCTCAGCTGAAGCCCTAACTGCCAACAAAGATTATGCCGTCACCCAAGCTTCATCCTTGCTGACATCTACCCTGATGCTAGCCAAGGCCCACTCGAAGCGCCACTTCTGGATAGGCAAGGCAGGGCAGTGTAGATAGGCTGAAATTCCCCGTGCCTGTCTTGGTCGGTCGTCCCTCGGTCACCGGGCCTCATTGTTCCTTGTAAGACTCGGCAGCAGAAAATCCTCCCTTAAAAGTCACCAAGCCCGGCGAACAAGCAGGGAACCTTATACTCATTCAGCCCCAGCCAAGGCTATTTCCGCATGTCTTCTACAGTTCACCCCCCGCTTTGATTCACATAGCCCCTCTATCTTTCAATTCCTTTTCCCTCTCATGTCTTTTTCTGGCTTTCTTGTTTTGTCCGCAAAAGGTGTTCCATTGCGGCTGCTCAAAATGAAAGAATAATGGCTATGATTTGGGCTGTTGTTGGTGATGCTGCTTATAATGGTGGTACTGTTGGTGTTCTGTGCTCTCTTCCCCTTTGCTTCTCTTCCTTGTTGGCAAAGACGGCTGTTTCTCTTTAAATAGCAGAATTGGCAGACGGGCAGGGCGTGGCCTTTTCTTTATTCTAGCTTTGTTGCCATTGATTGGCTATTCGTAATCACAGGACACTGTCAACTTAAGCGTCAATGCCTCCTCTATTGCTACTGTACTCCGATCAACGCTAATCTTTTTCTCTTCCGCCGCTTCACGGCGGAAGAGAAAAAGTTCCCGGAGATTCGGTATCTGTACCGTCACTACCCCGACTAGCAGCGCCAGCACCATATTCGACACCATTCTATACCAATATTCTTTTCCAAATCAGTGTGTCTTCGAGGAGATACGCTCCGCGTAGTGGCGCAATTCGTTGTTCCCTTTGCATCCCATCTGCCCCTCTTTCTCTGAGTCCTACATTTCCTCATCGAGTTCTGTAGTCAGTCCGCTTGAGAAATAGCTCAGATCCGAATTCCATGTCCGCATCAGCCACTTCCTTGAACCGTTTTCTATCCTCCAAATGCACAACGTCGCCCCACGTGACAATATATGCCTTTCTATTGCTGTTCCGTTTTCCGCTCAAAGCTTTTCGCCTTCACGGCGCCAGCTTCAAACTTTCTGGCTGCCGGCAGCGCGCATGTGCTCAATCGGTTCTTCAAGCTTCGTCTTGCCTATTTCGACTCGCACTACTGCCTGAACGATATGAAGTTGGCTTATGGCGGTGCTATTGGCAACGGCATAGCCATCGTAATAGCAGAACTAGGCAGGCACTAGTCGTAACCGCACCGTAGCCGCAAAACTCAGACAGCAGTCGGTTGCTGTCGATAATAAATAGCTCACAGTCGCGAATGATATCAATATCGATGCAATTCCGATGAAGGTGTTGAGTCACCAATAATAGCTGGTTTAAGTCTCGTCGAGTTTCGAGTTTTCGTCTTTGTCTGCATTCTACTCCTGCTGATCGTGCGCCTGATATTTTCATAATAATTCGGTGTTTACCTGTTTCCTTGCACGCAGTCCTAGCTACATGTTGCGGGTTCCGGCTGCGTCCGCGGCCAACAAAACGTCCTTCACTAGTTTGTGGTACCGGTGGACGCAGCTTGGGAGGTCAGTTCATGTAAATATTTCTCGTCCAACTATTTTCTCTCAGCTTCTAGCTTTCCCCGGTCTCAGCATAGCTTGACAATGATGACGTCAGGAACGTGGCTTTTCTGACATTAGGATGCGAACTAGCGTTGGACTCCCGTCCTGTAATATTTGGTAAGATCGACGCGTGCCTGGTAAACCGACAGGTCTCCATCACCGCTATTTGGTCACTTTAGTTTAGCGAACTTCGTCCGTATTCCTGCATCAGCGCCAAACTGACGGTTTAGCTACGCTGAACGATCGAACGCTTGCATGGAAATTCGCGCATTATGCAAATAGTGACACTGCTTCCACATGCTGTGTCCAGCCTCCCATTACTTGTTCACACCCGGCTTTGGCGGTCGGACAATAACAGCAGCAGTGGTATGTAACTATGGTCCCCATCTTTCCCCATATCTTACGCGTTGCCCCCTTTAGTTCGTTGTCTTGCATACAAGGTCCCTCAGCCCCAATCCCCTACCGTCCGTTCGAGGTCATCATGACCTCGACAAATCGGACGAAAGCAAAGAGCAAACTCGGTTGCTATACCGCAGCCATCAAGCCGGCAAATTGGGATACAACATTATTCCTACACAGAGTTTGACGCAATCTGGAGAAGCTTGTAGGGTTCATATCCGGAATTTCAGAAAAGAAAACTATTGTACAAGGCACCCGAGGTCAGTTGTTGGCCTTACCCAATTCTAGGAAGAATTCAAGCAGTTTAAGTGCTTGTTATGAAGTACTGAAGCTGCCCCCTAAGGAAGATGCAAAATAACGTCGATTTAAGGGGTCTTTATCTATACCATTTTTTTTTTAGGTTATGCCACATCCAAAAACTAAGATGTACTAGATTTCAAAGTGAATTACTGCCACGAAATACCGTCGTAACATTGATCGTAAGCAGTTTTGTCTTCTTTTAGAGATACACAAACAATCTAATCTTACAGTATATAGATGAACACCTATTTTAGATCAGCCCGAAACATTTTCTATTAATCTGAGCATTACTGGCAAATTGATTAAAACTCGACGAAAAATATATATGATGCCACGGCTGGTGTTGCACAGAATGATTTGAGTCTCAAAGAAGGAACGGCCCGATGCAGTACGGCAGTTAACGAGCGAAATAGCTTTTGCCGTATCACACTGCCATCGGTTGCATGTAAACCGCACTATTTCGAATTTTCGCAAGTCGTATTATCGGCAGCATAAACACTGGAACATCGTTCCATCCTCAGCCGGCCGCCGTCTTAGCGATGGCAGCGCTAGCATTTAAAACGCTGCCAGCTGGCGGCAGAACGCCCCCGCGCGGAGATTACCCACTGTTTGAGGAGATGTGCACCATTAGAGGTAATCACATGTGTCCTAGAAAGGGCACATTACCTTTATTAAATAGCGATATCGAATGATTTTCATTTAATCAAGAACTTTGTAGAGGGGACGCATAATCATAAAACAATTACAATCAATCGTTGGCAATCTGCTGTCAATATAGATCGGCAAACAATCCTCAACCATAAAGAGATGAATACTTTATGTAGCCACGTGCGACTCGTGAAGACGGCAGAATTGACTATTTGCCAAGATGAGCAATAGTTAGAGAGCTGAGAAGCTGATGCTAACTGCACAAAATATTAACTAGTTAAGTTATGATTCGTGTTTGTAAAAATTTATGATTATTGTTATTATTATTATATGCGTGTTTATGTGCTATACGCTGTTGCTCTTTCCAGTCCACCGAAGACCGTATGGCAGTTGTGTAGCGAAGACCTAAGCATACGAGGACCGATGTCGATTCGTTCTATAAAAAGCGATATACGGATTTGCCAATCACTGGTAAGCAGCAATTCCAAAGTATCGGTCTCACCTTATATATAATTGTGATCTATAACCATTACAGCCGAGTAGCTTTCAGGGTTTTCGGATTGGCGTAGCTACTAATCTGAACCACTGATAATGCGGCGCTGGTTCGGTCATAGAGAAACAACGATATTGTATCCTTTTTGTACGGGCATAATACATCAAAATTTAACTTATGTATGCACCATATAGAAAGGTCGAAGGAATCGTCAACAATTCCTGTTCGTATATAATGTTCGATTTGTCCTAACGAAGCTAAGAGGCGGTAAACGTTAATAAAATATTGGTAACCGTCCGCAAGTGCGTACCGCTTATCTTGGATCCTGAAGTAACTATTCGACAAACGTTGGGCTTTCTCCACCGAACTGTCTACATCTATTTTGAACAACCATGATCCATTCCGATCGTCGACTGACTCATATTCAACTTCCTGTTCCTCCACGCAGGCAGACGCCTTCCGTTCAGGGAATTCGTCGCTTGTTTATACTTAAGTTGGATGAGCAGATATTCATATGATAAAAAAAAAAAAAAAAAACTTTAAAAAGCAACTGCGTGTCACGCAAGCGCCAAGCCAAGAACAAACAACCGGTAACGAGGGGGATCGCGCAAGCAGATCGCGGACAAAAACAGGAGACGGCATATTTGCGCTTCGAACCGTTATAAAATGTTTGTCATTGAATTCTGCAAGGTTGAAAACATCATCTGCTCGACATATGTTCAATAAATTTGACGAGATGTCTGTCAGAAAGAATATTCACTATCTGCATCGGTGTCAAACGAATTGCTGTTGACTTCAGGTAAAATAGCAGAATATAGCATACAAATTTTTTCGTATTGTACGTAGATACCCTTTATGTGGGGCCAATGGAACTTTCGGTCTATGCCAATTCAGAACACGGTGGCTTCGTTAACTTTTGGAATATCGAAAAGTAAATGCCTTCGATTCGTAACATGCATGGATAAGGGATCCTTCAAAAAGCAGACATGCACGAAAACGTAAACTCCCAGTGAACCATACCGGCTACATACAATAAGTTTAACGTCAGACTCGTAAACAGGGATCATTAAAGGGAGCAAAGGTGTCCTATTGCTGATTTGGCAATACTTTTTCAACTTGCGTTACTATTGTGAGTACATACATCAGTCATTGTTCACTGCTACTTTGATTAAACCTGTGGAAAGCTATAACGTGCTAACTATGTTAGGTGATAGGCTGTCTACGATTAGATCGACACATCTAATAAAACCTTGGCGTGATTAGGTGTCGTTCAGTGTTTTTGACGATGGCAAATATTGAGTTACCTACGATACACAAGCGCAGTCATTATGGAGTTTGGGGTGAGGTTAGACAGGACAGCGGCAGAAGGGTGCGATGGCTGATGGGATCCGCGAAGGGCAACTTCATTACGGCTATGTCATCATCTGTATTTGCTACTGGTCCTACAAACAGCGCTACGTTAAGCAAGGCTATCGTAGACACTGCTTTGCCCATACATCCACGCAGTTTATGCACGTATGCGGGAAGAGGTCTCTGTGTCTTAATGAATGTTTCGATGCGTATCTAATGCGCGCTTGCTAGGTCGTGTCTGAAGGGAAACAGTGGTCTGTCTCAGCGTGAGTGTCGCTCACCTCCGCAGTTTTCGTCTTTGCAAGTCGCGCTCCCGTACGTCTCATTCAGTGATATGCTGCCGACAACGACGCTCTGCCTCGAGATGATGGCCGACCATTTTTCGTAAACTCGGTCCATCGCAATGCATCCATCCCCATCGCTCGAGCCCATTCTGCTTTTGTTCTTTCGATATATATACATATATATCGAAATCGATAAAAAAAAAATTCAAACGCTACAGGAAGTGCAAAAATGTAACAGAAATAGAAAGACAATATTGCAAAGAATTTGTCTCTGGATAAAATAATAAGTTTATATACGACGTTCCGGAAGATCAAAAACATCAACAAGCTTCTAGAAAAAGCGCTAAAGAACTATAGCGAACACTCATGAAAACCTGTAAGGCAATCAAGTCATAAGGTTGGCGTATTTTGAGACGTTATACTCCAACAATGGAGCATATCATTAAAGGCATAAGATAACCAGTGCGAAAGAAAATAATCCTGTAAATAATGCCTCGAAGGTGTCACCGTTGGGGTGTACGCGAGAACAACATGAATTTGTTAACAGTTACGGTATGGCTTGACAAATCAAGCTGAAGATTGATCAGAGAGGTTTTTATAATGAATGATATCAATTACTTGAGGCTGCTGTGAAATTTCTTTTCACGCGCATTCCGCAGAATCTTAATGAAGAAGGCAGGTTTTATTTTTAATGAGACCAAGCACCTGCCCGCGACAAAAAAGTGTATCTTGAGAAAAACTTGTGCCATAGAATACTTTGCCAGTTTCCCAGGCCTACTGCTAATAGACTTCTTTGTAAGCATATTTCATGTTACAAAACTGGCAAAAATGGAGGATCTAAAAGTCGTAGTTAAAAAAGAGTGCATCGGAGTACCAGACAAAATATTTGGTAAAACTTGTGAATCAATAGGTTATTGTTAGAAGGATAAAAAAATAAATTACACACTAGGTGTATAGCTATTACTTACAACTTAAATGTTGGTGTGCGTGTAAGTAAAGGCTAAAATAATTAGCATTCAAACTGTGTAAAAATTTTTCTAACTTTTTTTCAATAGAAAATAGTTGCAATTTTTCGAAAAATAAATACAGCCTATTATATCCTCGTTATGCAAAACGTAAGTGCACCAAGTTCATAGCGCCGTGTAGAACACGGATTGCTATCGAATTCTATTAGTCAGTACTGGCATTGCCACCTTCAAACATGTTGTACAGAATATGTATGTATTTATTATAATGTTTATAATATAGGATACAGCAGGATTGTAAAGAGACTTGGAACAAACTACTATATCATAAAGCTATTTTTAAGTCAAAGAATATATCGAACTGGGTTCTAACGCGGGCACCTTCAGGACATGTCACAAACGATGCGCTGGAATCCATGGCTGGGGCCAGTGTGGGGCAATTCTTCTTTAAGGAAGAAGAGCGCTAGTCCTGTAGGCTTTATAAACAGCTCACAGATGATGTTCAAACTCTTCAAAGCAGAAGTCTTATTAGCTCATGAAGTTTGGCTAATGCCCAACAAAGAGTCTATCAAACAAACGAAATAACACAAAGAAGTATCGTCGATAGGACTGCGAGCAAGCTATGACGATTGCTAAAGACTTTGACTTAACGCAAATTCGTTCCCGGCTGCATGCTGTGAAAGGCACCCTATCTAAGCGAACGACTGAAGACGACGCAGCATTACTGCAATGGTACGTGGAGCACTGGAACGTGTATTGTGCATGCGCAGAGTGCTATCTGCGCTTTGCCCTAAGGAATAAAAACTAGTCAGTCAACAATGGCGAAGGCCATGCGATGGTATAGCACATACAGATATATCACTACCTAGTTGTCTCTCATGCCGGCTACGTACGTGGGCCTTCCATAGTGACACTGCACTGTCGGAGAAGTCTGCGCGATGGGCGGAAGCTCATGCAGTCCAGTAGGGCGCAAGGTCATCCGATAGGTAAACTCGCTTAGCCTATGCTACTGGGGTTAGGGGACACACTGTCGTGTAATCTCTGTTTTATTCACATGTGGCCTGCTTAGTCCTGACCATGATAAAAAGCCGGACAGCTAGCGCTACATACGCCGTGTCGTAATAACAAACTGGTAAAAGTAGTTTCACACGGAAAATTTATTTATACTATTTCAAATTGCAAATCATTTTATGAGGGATTAGATTGCAAACAATGCTTGATGGATTGCCGCTCCTACATACAAGAGTTCACATACTAACAAATGGACTATTGAAATTCAACTACAACTAAACATATTGAAATAAAATTTCGTCGATGACGATGCTTGTTTATTGTTATTAACATCACGTTTCTTATGGGACTAGTTTAGAACAACCAGGGAGTCTTTGAGTCGAGGTATCAGAAGCACCGACCACAAAAAAGTTGTTTATTGGCTTTTCTGGTAGAAACACTATGGACTTGTATTTTTCTAGACGGATATATATCTATACTATGTGAGAGGCGAGTTTAACTGGATATATTATATAGATTATATATATATATGTAGATAGATATTGCCGTCCAGAAAGGCTGTGTCTGAATAGGGTAAGAAATACGCATATGGGACTGTACAAAAACCAAAGTCTTTAGCTTTCAGTGAATAGATTCGTACGTCTCTTTTTTATTCGCGATTATTGTGTTTCCAAGTGTATTAAATTTTCTGTATGTTGAAGGATCGATACCTTTTTGATGGTTAGCTTAGTCTTCCTTAATCGAACGTCTTGTAGGATATGTTATGGTGAAGCTTGTGAAACAGTTTTTTAACACCTTGGATCGTACGCATATATTCCATAGAAATTAGGTGTAATTTTCTCTATCTATAGGTTTGTCAAATGTCTCTAGTCGAAAATGTTTTTTAAATTATGTTTGTGCTAATATAAACTTCATGGTAAAAAAGTGGAAGCTCACTCTATAAAGAACAATACCATATTCCATGTGGAAGCACATGCGTATATTTTCAAAAATCAAAATTAATTTACATTAAACAGGATCGGATCCAATACGGTCCTCATTGTTTTACTTGAAGTACTTTTCCTCTTTGTTTTATTTGTGTGAAAAAAAAATTATACTGAACTATGAGTGAGTTCCGTCACTGAAGCTAAGCATCATCACTTCGATGGTTAACCTTTGTTGATCAGAAGCTCTCTTTTTTCGATTTACACAATGTGTTGCTACAAGTTTACCCTCTTTGGTGGCCCTTACCAGAAAATGTCGTACCTCGATCATTGCGTATCTGCTACTTTTCCCCCGGTCTGAAACCACATTGCCAAGAATGTTATTTTTGTTGAACGAATGTAACTAGGTGGATGCTCAGTACTTTTAGAATCCTACGAAACAAAGTATCTCCTACTATAGTAAGAAAGTACCGAATCTATAAGGGATTTATTGTAATGACGCTGCGTTTTTCCTGAAAATGGCGGTAAGTGAAAGCATCGCGATTACTTCAAAACAAAATCCGCCGCGCTGAGGATGTTTCGTGATTTTTGCTAAACTATTCGATTAAAGAATTTGGGAAACCGAAATTGAGTAACTGTAGCAGACTAGCGGTTCAGAAAGCCTTTCCTTGTGATGCTCGCGTTCGTTAATAAAATTATCTAAGGTCCTGAAACAGGGCCTGTATATAAACGGGTATTATTTACAGCAACGTTTTCTCTTTTTTTTTTTTTTTTAAGGGGACAATCGAGCGGTAGCCCTAGCTGCGGAAGAAAAAAGGCAATGATGGCTCAGTAGGCAGTACAGAGATGATCGACGAAGTATTTTCACTAAATCCCGCCCACGCTGGCAGTATTCCCAAAATATGCCCTGATGTCTGAGACTCAGATTTGGCCGCACTATAATTGAAATATTTGTTTGCTTAAATGATGACTATTGTTGTAAATGATGATATGATGACATGATATGAAACCGTCAGATATGATAAAATATCCAGCTTAACAAGCACTGGGCACGAGCAAGTTCGTTATCCTCATAGCAACACTGCCGCGCGTTAGGAGCTGCCATGTAATTCGTACATGTATATATAATTATGTAGAACGACGTGGTGGACGGTGAAGAGGGTGGGAACGATGCTGTAGACATTTTATACGGCAGGCATGACACCAATGGGCTAACAACTTTTGAGTGCTGCCCTGCCAAATACAAGCCCATATACCATTCTTCTCAAGTAGGGGCAACGGGAGCGGGTCTTTTGTTGGATTGAACTCTGCAATTGGGCAACACAGGCCTTAAAAACTTGAACAGTCGACTCCAAGCCAACACACACTGGTCCGAGCCTTAACCAGGCTCTAAATTCAGCCCGCTAAACAACCTTCTGTTTACCACTTCAAAATAATCAATCAAACCAGGACCACAGCTAAAAGCAGCTGCAATAAATGTAAAGGTATTTAAAAGTATACTCTAAGACTCTATTTTTACCTATAATGTCAATTTTTTGGCATGAGATTGGCAATGCGCCGCGTTTGATCGACCTTGGTGTACTAGGAACTCTTTTTAACTCACTACTTAATCAATAGTTTATCATGGTGTTGCCATTATCTATAATCGGTCGTGAAGGATATGCGCATTATAAAAAAGAAAGTAGAAGGCGTAGCTCGTAGCATAACCGTGTTCTATTAGGGGCATTATTAGCACAGAACTTTATGCACGCCACGGGTCCCTGAAACCTTTTTCTCGAGAGGATGCTAGAAAAAAGTAAATAACGCCTTTATAATATGAAATAAAGCTTTCCGAAACCCGAAGGCTCCCTTCAATTAAGCCCCGGCGCGGCAGTGGGGCGAAACAAAATCAACTCTTTCTATGAACAGACATGCACGCGGACGCGTTTTTTCATATGGAGTTCGTACGTTAACCAGGCATACTCAACACGAATAGCTGAGAACAGCGCAATACACCCTATAGGTGCTACGTTAGAGCCTCCCTTAAATCTAAACGACGGTTTAGACATATATTTTTCAAGCAACTAACACTTGATACTCCTATTCGTTATGTCTGCATAAGTAAATATATACTTTGTTCAGAAAACTAGAAAAAAAAGGTCTACGCTTATATATGATGTTGTGTTTCCATATCTTGGCTAAGACTTTTAGCAGCAACAACTTTTCAAACTTTCTTTAAAGGATTTGTGTCAATGGCCTCGGTAATAATGAGTTCCAGACCTTTGTTCTCTATGCGGTTTCCGCTTAGTCGGGAAAGTGCGTCAACCGGTTTGAATACAATTGCTCTTTGATATTAGACTATAAAGTGGAGCTGTTCTATTAACGCTCAGCCCATGCTTCCTGGTTTAAAACTAGTCAGCCACACTGGACTTAAATGGGTCTCAGCCCAGAGCTTAGCTGATATTGTCAAAACTCCGTTGACAAGCTAAATCGTAAAGTTTGCATGTATCTTTAGTGAACGGCCAGGTCAAGGCAAAGCGTTTAACATAATTTCTCTATAAAAGCTAACCGCCCTTACGAAAGGCCGTATTTACTTCGTTGTTACTGTATGGATCAGTCGAAAATGGAGAATAGCTGCATAGAAAGTAGCTCTACTTGTTATCGCTCAGGATTTACGTCAGGATAATACAGAACAATAAACGGATGTGCCCTTAGGAACGACGCGAGATTTTCAAATAAGCAAGCACAATATGAATATATTATAAGAATAAAGGTAACAGAAATATTTCCTACGCTGTTGATTTTTTTAGTCAGGTCATCCTCAGTTAAGATCAGCTTCAAGATACTAGGGTTTTTTCAGCGTAGAGATCATGGTAGTCAGTTATTTAAGCAAAAAAAACAAACACTTCCCCGGTTTCCGGTTAATCGATATTTTTCGAAAGTAGCCAAACATATATCTCTCATGCTATAGTTTTATCGCCTAAAATTTTTTCTTGAAACAGTAGATAAAAAAAACGTCTGAATTATTAACCTAAACAGATAATAAAATTTTAACTGGTGCACCCAATTCCGAAAAGTGACCACTGTATCTATTCTCTATGAAAAAATATTTCCACGTACATACAGAGAGTGAGAGTGAGAGAGAGAGAGAGAGAGAGAGAGAGAGAGAGAGAGAGAGAGAGAGGAATGATGAGGCTCTAAATGGATCGAGTTTTGCGATGAAAAAAGCTGTCTCACTCAAACAACCGTCAGAAGCGAACTGATGAAGGGAACTACGCCACTGATTGGGACACTTCTCCATTGTTGAGCGACGAAGCTGGTGGATAACAGCGTATATATACTATCAACTCTGGCCAATAGCGACCAAACGCACGCATCACCTATCGGATCCAGTTCATCGTTCCTGCTTATACGTACAAGCTTACGTCGACAACAATCGAAGTTTAACGATTTGAGATAAACGTAAATACAGTTTTTACATATTAATAGCAAGAATACAGTGTCGAAAGCGAAAGGTGGGGTTAAACTAGTTCGGTGCTATAACTCATATCCGACAACTCTGAATATTCTGACATCGGTCTTCTGTTTTATTTTGCTTCGTTTTATTCATGTAGAAACATCTTCGTAACGTATCAGACTCTATCTTCGCACAACACGATAATCTACTGCTATAGCTGTAACCTGCGATAAACGTTCGAGTGGTGATCGAAAACACCACCAACAAAGCTGCAAATCGTTGTGCATGGCCAATGCTCGCCCCCAATAACCAATTTGAATGTCGAAGGCGTGTCTTCGACCCAATATTAATGGCATTATGCGTGAACTTCCCGACAACTACGTCAGAATTAAACTTTACTTCATTTCTAACGTTGACGATCATCGACATTAGCGGACAGCCTTCGTGTCGCGTGCCTTGGCTACGTTCTAAAACCTCATTCGAGGAGGACCTGATTCGGCAAACACTAATACATGATTTTGACTGCACAGGCCATCGCCATTGAACTGCACTAGATGACGGGAATACTCTAGCGGCGAAGCAAATTCATCATCGTGGACGCCTTCTTTTTGAGATCAGCGAACCGTTCCATATATGAGTTACTACATGGCGACTAGTCAGACTTCGGTACAGTCACGCAAACGATAAAGAGATATTGCCAACAGTAGCCAAAATACCCCCGTCCGCGGTCGTGCAGCGCTCACCGTCCATTATCCGTGCCGAGAGTTATCACTGCAGCGACAGCAGTGGCTCGACAGTCGTAATGTCGAATCACCAACCCATTCTTTTACGATCACGGCGCCATACAACGTAAAGTGGTGACCATTGGCAACACGGTCAAAATGCTCTAACCGGTTCTGTTGTCAGCGTGCTCTCTGCGGCCAGCGTACGAAGTTTTTCTATTATCTCCTGCTGCCATTGTGTTTGCTTTGTTACTGCCAACATGTATAAACACAACAATATGACACGATCACAAGCCAAAGTCTGCATTTGACTGTGTAGGTAAAGGTATTGTCACCTTTCCGTCGATCTCGCCGCTCGCTAGCTGTTCATATTCACGATACTTTCGATGATACAGCCTTCCAGTGCAAGCCCCGCTACACACACACACACTACGCTCTCTCATGCGCCATCGGCGTCGAACACGAGAACCCCAACTTCGGGTCGTTCACGTCGGCGCAATTCACGCTATGCTACCTGCTTCGATACATAGGCGTAGGGACGTGCTTCTGCAGTTCTCTTCTAGCCCACGTCACGCTCTTTCTCCCCCGTACCTTTTTCCCGGTGGGAAAAAACTTTTTTTATTAATAGCTTTTGTCGGCCTCTGATGAGCAGCCGAGGCTAACGCGGTGCGGCAGTGACGCACACATAGGCTTATACACACTCTCAATTGCCCCAGAATCCGTACTGTCAGCAACGACCGTTGCGAGACCTGGTGGTATCAGGGGGTTCTTCAGTCCTAGGGCTGGCGGGGAGCCCTAGGAGCGCGTTGTTTTTGCATGCGAGTGAAAACGATATTTCCAATACGCATAATTTCGATATGGCCGATCTGACGACAGCAAGCACCGAATCCAAGCTGCACTATTTTACGTAGTAACAACACCAATGGTTGCAATCTGCAGAGTGCGCGTCGCGCGCCGAACGTACAACAAATAAACAAGGTTAGGGATTTTCTTTGGTGGACTTTATTGTGCCCACTACTAGTAGACTTCATAAAACGAGCGAAAGTTTACCTATGTGCGTTAGCAGACGAACACTTTACCAGTCATTTACTAACAGGAATTGAATAAATTCAAGATGAAATGTTGTCACATCATCTATTCGGCAAGTTTGACCATTGTTGGCATTCCCCAATGCCTCGTTGTGAAACAGCGCGTGCAGTGACTAGATCTTTGATGGGCTGTTTCCGCTGAACAGTCGCAAACTCTTCTATAAGAGATTTGTATCTTCCGCATACTTCTGTGATGCACAGAGGTCAGGGCAACGATTGGCCTGACACAGATCGCGCCGTTGCCACACACCTAATAGAAAAAATTCAGCCATATCAACTGCCGTAAAGGAGTTAAATTCAATACGATAGATCCGTTACAATACAATGCCATCCAATTCACGGTCGGTTTGATCGAAAATTACGCCATGGTCCATGCTTAGTGTATAAAAAAAGAATAGAAATCACGATGTCTCCGTAATACTCTGACAATAGCCGGACAGCAAAACCAGACATGAGGATGGTCACATTCTAGCTAACGACATTGCGCTTAGGCTATTAGAAAAAATATTGTTGTATAATAGAACCGCAGAAAACTATTCTCACCTACTGTAATGCTCCTACATTATATGGTAATTGCACGCAAACGATAAACTCTCCAGGGTTCTAAGTTAGCCTGGCAAACAGCGGCATCCCGTCGTTGCCCCGTTTTGATAGCAATAGCACCATTCTCACTGCTATGCTAGCTACATCGACCTATGTCACTTTAGGACAACGACAGGTCCCATTTCCATATATACCTAAGCCGGTCATTGATGTTTCATGTGATGCAGTTTAAATACCACAGTATTGCTTATGTAGCCTCCTACTCATTGTGCATCAAATCATCGATAAATATATGCGTGATCTGGTGCGTACCATTAGGCTAGGACGAAATGCATATTTTATTTGTTTTAATAACGCGAACATACGATGTAGCACGTAGAGACGAGGGTAGAATATGAATTACTAGAACAAGATGAGACGACTATTTTGTTCCAGCTGATCGCCTTAGTATTAATGGAAGTGCTGTGAAAAGCGGTCCGTCTATAGTCGTGAAAATGCCGTCAGCAACCGAAAGCGTTAAAGTTGTTTTCAAATCCTCACTGGAGGCGAGCTTTCGGTATAGCTGGGCTCCCACTACCTTTTACTCCCTTTTTGTTAATACTATTCGGCTACGCTGTTTTATCGACTAGTGTGGGGGCAATCTGTTCTTAAAATTTAGGCCCGGAGTGCAGGCTTCTGTGCCTCATGGAGCAGCTCATCACAAGGACATACTCAGTGGCCGCATAGCGCTGATCTCTTGTATGTCGAGCCCATTAGCTTGGAGGCTCAGTTGCGGCTAGGAGCGTTGAATCGTGCCCTACACTGCCGATATTGATTAGCGGTAAATGTATTTCCTACCCTTACTCCCGTCGCTACTGGGTGCTCGCCACTTTAATATTTTTTAGGCCAATATCCCTTCCACAGTTTTTTTTCAGTGCTATCAATCTAGCAGCGTTGTTAGGATAGGAAGCAAGCATTCGAAACCGTAACGGGCCTACATAGGATTCGCGTCGATCGTGAGAACCTCCCTATAGAGAACTCGTACGTACTAGTCGTCGTCTACGATGAAAGAAATAAACCTAAATGCGCTCAAAAAGTGTCATCTGTATAGATTACTCTTAATGTATGCATTATGCTCTATATTCGTTGAGTACATTGAACTGTTCAGGACAAAATGCTATCTATACAAAAACCATAGGAGGCAGCGCTAATTTGCTAAGACTCCTCAATATTGCCCCTCAATTCAGCTCACGGCAAAAGAACAACGTCTAGGCTAATTATATCAGTGCAGTGATTTTCCATTGCCTCAGTTGTATCGGTAATTATTACAGCTGATTAGCGCAACATATGTTTGCTATTAACAATACTCAGAAAATGAACTGAGGACGATGTTGAAGGAAACGTAAGGCTTATCTTTCAGGGGCTGAATGATGCTACAAACACTTCGTACGCCGAATTTCACGTTTATTTTCAAAATTGTTATAGGTTTCTTGTCATCAAACTGCTTCTGTATCGGCTCAGAAAGTTCCGCGCGCGTCGGATGCTCAACACTGCCACAAGCTGCCATGACGAGCGTGCAAAAAAATGACCTTGACGAAATGCATAGTACAAGAAAGACGTTACCAGCTGTTGTAAACTTAATATGATATTTTCGAACGGTACTCTCAAAAAAATCGAGCACAGAAAGCATTGTGCATTCGTATGACAACTCGAGTGCCATTTTTTAAAAAAAAGATTTTTTGATTGTGCAGACCTGCACGTGACGTTCAGGCTAGCGTTGGCTGAACGAGGTATATATATATATATATATATAGGTAATAACCGTTTAAATAGAGGAGATTCGAGTGATTTGATTTTTGAGCTCAAACGAAAGCTATTTGAATACCTTACAACGAGTCAACGGTCGGCTAAAGTGGGAGGCTATGTGCAGATAGGAACCATTTCCGTTAGTGCCGTACACTATTAGTTCTAACTAGTGAATGGAGGCGGGAGTTAAAACTACGATTGGTGAAGCAGGTGCGTGAGTTCAGAAGCGAGGTTGAAAGAGGGATGTGCCGTGCCTTCGATTTACGTGCCTACCACTGGGTCGAATAAAAACTGGCGGCCCTTAGCAGGGTACCGAAAGACGTTCGATAACGCGTGTCAGCTCTTCACGCCAAGATCTAAAAACGTAATGACATTATTAGGTTAAGTAAAAAGTTTCCGTTGTCTTTTAGCCATTAGCTTATAGTAAGTGCAAGTGAACACATTTTAGTACGAGTGGTGTCCTTCGCTTCCTACGACTCGCCCATCTTTCTGGCAACCGATTTATCCCGCAAAGTAAAAAGACTTGGTCCTCGAAAACAATCCGTTTGTCGGACTTCAATCTCTGTTCTGAAGTGTTTGTCAGTCCCTTTGAAGGGATTGACCAAAACAAGCGATATTCAAATGGAGCGTTGTCCAAGCCGTACGTCGGGTGTGGCTGAGCTTTTCATTGGAGGTCCGTTAGCGCTAGTTGGGTCCTCAAAGAAGCATGCGGTACAGCGTTGTCATGCAGCGATGTTACTTCGCGTCGTCGAAACTCAGTCCAAGGCCTTTTTCTGTCAATTTCGTAGCTGACACGATTGATTTGTGTAATGAGTTCCTGTAGCTTCTCCTGAGGTTTGAGTGCCTCATCAGTACAACGCTGTCTTGTCATCCCATCAGGTGGAGAACTTCAGCATTTAATCATGAATATCTCTCCGTGACGTCGAATTGGGAGGGAATTTAGATACATCATAAAAGACCAATCTTTCATTGTTGCTTACGATCCTGTATAGAAATGTAATTCATTTCTGTTGTGTAAGCAACCCAAAGCATATTGTCAAACATTTCTTAATCATTATTATTAAGTTCATGGGGATTTCTTCGTTATTTTTCGATCTTTTTCAGTGCAAGTCAACAATGGATCAGTCGTCTAAATCACTCCTAGCTGTGTGGAGAGTTCTTGGATCGATCGTGCTGAACTTCGCTTAATGCAGAATGCCTGCAGTTCATCGTCGTCGTTTGCTTCTTCAGGGCATCTGAAGCGTCATTTGTCGTCTGGAAGCAATTAAACTAAAACTGGCAAGTGGTAGCGCCAGCCGTGGACTTCGAAAAATTCTTTTTGTGTCGGCAGCCTTTTTTCAACACGAAAAAGGCGTTGTACGATATGCATTTTTTCAGTCTCCATGACTAGATGCACTGAACCAACGCTTTTAGTGGTAACAACCTAGCAAAACAAATGTAAACGCCCAACAATCAAAACAGACATCTTGAGAAATATCAGTGATATACGATTGGCCGGTCTGACACTAGCGCCATCTATCGGCTGCAGCGGAGACTTTTCACACAACCCGGTGATCGAATGTTAATTTCATTTGCCTTCAGCTTTATGCATTGAGTTCTATCGTGTTTTTTTCCGTCATCGAACTTAACCGTCTCTATTTTGCCCTTACTGTAATCAGACGGGTCGTGCTAGTACTGTTCTACTGTTGCAACCTTCTCATTCAAACACTATGCCCTAAGGCGAAGACATCTTTTATACATATATATGTATATATTTCTACGCTTTTGTAATATATTTCTGAAAAAACATAGGCGCACCTAGCCTGCTCTATTACATATTATGTTATAGCTTTTTCTACGATGACCGATGAATGGATCTTTCTTAGCTTGAACGAACCGTTCTACGGTAGTTATAGATTTACGAAGGAATAGTATCGATTACTTTGCTTTAGAAGACACCAATTGGGCCGTTGTGTTACCGTTCAAATTTGTCCCAAACAGCTTTTATAATATCTATTTAATACGATTTCGTTCTAGTTTCTAATTAAATAACTATGGCTACGTTGATTTTATAATTAGTTTCATAAAATCTAATCAACACCAAATAAAGGAACTAACTAGTAGGCTGTATCGAGCGCATACGATGAGACGTCATTTCTTCTCGAGGACGCATCTTCTCCAATTGACTACGCTCTCTGAGGTACTTTACTGCTAGACGCATACGAGTTATTGTGATGTACAGATGAAGAATACATCGACGCCCGCCAATATCAGGAGATATAATAAAATCGCAGCTTTTGATTAGATGCTCCTACTCACGAGACCAAAGAGAGCTCATTGTGGAACAATAATAGTATGCACTCTGCAGTTCTTCGTGATTCGAAGATAATGTTGACAAAGGGCCTATGGCCAACAAATAGCTTCCAGTAAGAT
Source organism: Varroa jacobsoni (assembly GCF_002532875.2). Classification (NCBI taxonomy): domain Eukaryota; kingdom Metazoa; phylum Arthropoda; class Arachnida; order Mesostigmata; family Varroidae; genus Varroa; species Varroa jacobsoni. Next base: position 46,605 of record NW_019213208.1, on the reverse strand, counting down.
TTGTTCACACACGTCCTAATCCATATACTATAGAAACCAGCAACCACAAAGCTTTTACACTATCAAAATAGACCATCATTAGTATTATCGAACAACGCTGCAAGATACGGCACAACCGTTATCTATAAGGTAGTGTTTATCCTTAATATTCCAAGTTTAAACATGCGATACCCGTCTGAACACGGCGCTCATATAAACTCCGAATCATTGTAGTGCTGCGTCACCACAGGGGCCAACGAACACTACTGAGAACAGTGATGGCGCTTCGAGCGAAACAAACGAAGATATCCTTGTAGCGGAACGCGAGTTGCCTGTTTCGAAACGACTATGGCCTCTTTAGCCGTGAGTTCGGCACGCATGGCTGAGCCTTGACTACGTTTTCCGCTGAACGGAGCCTTCAACTCTGTGAGTTAATTGGCCACAGAGCATGCAAGGAGGATAGGGGGGTGCAGTGCGCTGAAATGATACACGCGTGCCATCTGGTGAAGAACCTCCGCTTTTGGGCGTATCTCAATGCTCTGAGATCTAACCTTATACGTCCTCATATCAGACCAGGTTCCATATCAACCAGGAACGTTGATGGCCTACTATTACACCGTTCAACTGCAACGGAACACTTCGCGTATTTTATGTGATTCCGTCGCGTTTAGGTACTTCTACCTAACCGAAATTCGTAATCCTTCGCGCAAAGACACATTCAAGAAGTTCATAAGGCAGCGACAAGTAAATTTATTAAGCTTTGTTTGGTTAGCTACAAATTCAGGCTGGGTCTAAAAAATTGCGTTGTTCCCTTTGGGCGAATGCTGTCAATGCCCGCGCGCCGTTGAACAGTTGAACTATAGGATAGGATATAAAGGAGACCAGAGAAGAAAAGCGTGAATATCTGAATTTATCCCTTCGTTGCATCTTTGCATGCAACATATCGTATGCACAGTGGTCTAGTTGCCCCGGTTTGGTCCCATCGTAGTGTCAAGGTTTCCCTATGCGATAAGGCCCCATGATTAAGCTAAATTCTGATCTTATATGCAGTGGAAGCCTTAGGGTGTGTCGAAACAGTTAATTATTACCTTATTAGTGTGGGGTTACGACTGAACAGAAAAGAATGCAGTTACCGATAAATTAGCGTACCCACATATTCCCAATGTTCAAATTATTTGGCTATTACAGATAATGTAATTTAGTTCAACTAAGGCTCTAA